>NC_077228.1:31209448-31454448 GCF_027887165.1 Monodelphis domestica | reverse complement strand
CACTTGACAGCCTTTCAAATACCTGAAGACAGCTCTCATGCCCTGCCCTCCACCCTGGCCCTGCCCCCAGCCTTCTCTTCTCTTCCCCAGGCTTTTGAACATGCCCAGATCCTGCAGCAGCTTCTCATAGGATGCGCACTGAAAGCCCTTCATCAACCTTGCTGTCCTCTGGACTTTCTCCTGCTTGGCTGTGTCCTCCAGGGCAGAGATCAGAGCCCTCATCCTGACCCCTAGGGATCCTGGGATCTTCTGGGGACTGATTAGAAAAGTCCTTACAGTTTTTCTGGTTCTCAGCTAGGTTCAGACGCTGTCTTCAGGTGCGGGCCTCAGGCGCCATCTGGTGGCCAACCTCTGGCAGCACAGCCTGGTGGGCAAACTTTGAAGATGGCTATGATTTAGGTGTAGACCTCCAAGTTTCAGTCCTTCAGCTTGGGAGAGAAGAGGGGGAGCTTGAGAGAGAGTATTTAGTCAACTTCCTTCTCTCATTTTTTAAACTCTTAAAAACAATACTAAGTAAGTACCAGTTTCAAGCAGGCGAATGGTAAGAGCTAGGCAATTGGGGTTAAATGACTTGCCTAAAATCACACAGCTAGAAAACTGAGGTCAAATTGAACTCAGGACCTCCTGTCTCTAGGCCTGGTTCTCTATCCACTGATCCACTTAGCTGCATCTTCCCACTCCCGTTTTTTCAGAGGAAGAATCTGAAGCCCAGAAGCCTTCAGGGACATTTTCCCCAACTCCTACTATTCAGATTTCCAGGGGCTTTTCTAGGCTCTGCCCAGGGGTGTGATACTGTTCTAAAACTGAAGACTTAGCACAGAAGTGTCTAGACCTTCTGATCTCACTGCCCCCTGAGCCTGCCTGGATCCTGTGCCTTAAAGATCAGTTGATCTTCAATTACTGCCCCCCACCCCGGCTTTTGCTACTGTTTCCTGGTGTCTTCAGGATTCTAGCATCTACTTGCCATTTTTCTTACCTGTACCCCAATACAAAGAGCTCTGGGAGTAGATCATTCACAAGACTCAGAACAAATGCTCCAGTACCAGGCAGGAAGAATTAGTATGTTATCATAGATTACTAGCTTATGAACACCTGACTTTGCTGCCTGGCCCAGCAACTCTATTTAGTTCTCGGAGCCTCAATTTCTTCTGTAAAATGGACATGGTGGTGACTCGTAATACCTGCCCCATGGGGCTCTCCTGAGGCCCAAAGGAAATAAGACACATGAAGGGCTTTATATATTTCAATGTGTTGTCCAAATATTATGTTTATGAAAGAGCATGGACCCTGGCATTCAATGCCCCTTTTCATCTGGGTCCAACCTACCTGTCTAGTTGTAGCTCAAACTATTCCCCTCCATGTATTTTTTTTGGGGGGTGGTAGTTGTCCTAGGGCTTTATCTTCTATCTCTGAGTTTGAGTTGCTTTAAAAGGGCTTTCCCACATCAGAGTCAGGATCAGGTACCATCTCCTCTTCGAAGCCTTCGGAGCTCTCTCCTACCAAGCAAGTGAAAGGTCTTTCTCTCCAGGTTTCTCACAGCCCTTGGCAGGACCTCTTCTTTGCTGTAATTTCACACCCCTCCCCCCCCCCCCGCAGTTATTTACATTCTCCCTTTGTGTTTCTTTGAGAGCAGAACAGGCTTTGGATCCTAAGCATTTGGGGGTTCCTGGAGCTGAACTTTGTACACAGTGTGATAAGTACTTGTCACCCCAAATTGGGCAGCACGCACCCAAATACCTCAAATTATTTGATGTGGGCTGCCTTTGAATTTAGATTGACTTCCTAGGTCCAGGTCTGCCTAGGAAAGGCCAAGACTTCTGGGTCCTCCAAGGCAGATAAGCAGGCAACAAGCATTTATTATGCTTTTTCTGCTCCATCATGCACTGTGCTAAGTGCTGGAGATACAAATGCAAGCCAAAAGAAACACCGTCTTTGCCCTCTGGGCGCTTACATTCTAGTGGCTGAAGACAACAAGAAAAGGGAACTGAAAATCTGGGGAAAGGCACCCTGTACCTTGGGGCATGGAATTGAAGTCCAGAGAAGCAGAAGTGCAGTCAGGAGAAGGATGAAGGATAGTAGGGTGAGTCCATCACCAAAATGAAGGCAGGTGGAAGGAACTCATCAGTGCCAGAAGGAGCTATGGCATCTGCTTCTCCAGTATCACAGGCTGTCAGCCAGGATGGTAACAGAGGCTGTAGTGAAACATTTCATAATGCTTTGCTAATTTTGCTAATCTTGTGGAAAAGAGGGGGAGATGTTCACTAGATAGATATGCTATAGTTTGGTGGACTTGGAATGGTTTAAGTGACCAGACCTAAACAGGAGTTGAAAACAGTTCAATGTCAACATGGCAAAAAAGGCTAAGAAATCCAGGGCTCAGTAAGGAGAAAAAAAACATTTTATCAGTGGACAGATGTGCAGGCAGCATCCTTATCAGAGTTGCTGGAGAGAGGGGGAGGGAAAGGGATGGAGGGAAGGAGGGAGAGACAGAGACAGAGAGAGAATGAGAAGGGAGAGAGAGAGAGAGAGAGAGAGAGAGAGAGAGAGATGAGAGAGAGAGAGAGAGAGAGAGAGAGAGAGAGAGAGAGGGAGACAGAGACAGAGACAGAGAGAGAGAGAGAGAGAGAGGGAGAGAGACAGAGAGAGACAGAGAGAGAGAGAGACAGAGAGAGAGGGAGAGAGACAGAGAGAGACAGAGAGAGAGAGAGAGAGAGAGAGAGAGAGAGAGAGAGAGCGAGAGAGAGAGAGAGAGAGGAGAGAGAGAGAGGGAAGGAGGGAGATTCTAACCCAGGCAGGATTCCATCTAATTTCAACCCACTTGCACTCCAAGAGAGTCTAATAAGATGCATATAGGACCTTACACTTGGGTTATTACAGTCTGCTTCCCAAGAACAGGATGGGGAGTCATGGTTAGATGGAAGTTGGTCTGTGAGACATGAGAGATAGAAATGGAGTAGAAACGGGACGAGAGGGGGGGCCACATCACCCAAGTTTTGTTAAAAAAAAAAAACACTTGTGTTCCTAGCTTAAGCTCCATTTCCTCATATCCATGTCAGCAGGAAATGACAAGGAACACCATGATAGGTTATTTCTTTAAAAGGCTAACAAGATAAGCAGATACGATTAAAACAGTCCTTGTTTTGATTGGTTAAAACCTGTTTGAGTAATTAGGATAATGGGCTTTGTACATTGTTGCACTGATTAGCTAGCTTGGGGGATAAGATTGTAACTCTCAAATAATCACCCAATGGTGAAGGAGGGTAGGGACCATCTTTGTGTTAGGAACTAGGATAAAAGGAGCCAGCGTGCTCCTATTCTTTGTACTTCCTTGCTGGCTGTAACACTTGTAACATTGGTTTGTGAGTATCCATTCTTACAAGGATGAAATAAAAGAATCTTTGCCACATTAACACAGAGATAAAAATATTTTGACTAGGTGATCATTCCTCTTATGGTCCAAAAAAGATCTGGAAGTCTGAGTGGACTGCAAACTCAGTCCGAATCAGCAATAGTGATGAGGCAGCTCCAGAAACCAGTTGGATCTTGGGTTGCTTTCATAAGGGTAGAGTTTCTGGAAAGGAGGAAGTGAGCATCCCTTTGTCATCTATCCTAGTTAGACCATATCTGTAATCTTATGTCTGGTTCTGGGAGCCATACTGGAAAGGATGTTCTTGTGTCCAAAAGAAGATGAGGAAAGGCCCCATATCTCTGATATACCAGGGTCAGTCAAAGGAACTGAGGATGTTTAGCCTAGAGCAGATACAAGGGGGGCATGATTATTTTCCTCAAGGTTTAAAAGGTTTTTTACATGGAAGAAAAATTAGGCTTGTTCTAGACTGGTTTTAGGGGGGCAGAACCCAAAGCAATGGGTAAAAGTTGCAAAGAAACAGATTTAGATTTGAGATCAGGAAACATTTCCTAACAAGCAGAGCTGGCTTAGGCACTTAAAACCCCTAGAGGTGTGGTGAATTCAGTGTCTGCTCAGTCAATCTCAATGTTTGCTTCTTGATCCAGAGGGCTGTGTATACTTCAGGAGTGGAAGAAACTATCTCTTGAGGCATAGTGTGTCCTCTTTCCCACTAGAAGTCTTCAAGATGGATTCTATGGCAAATGGTATCCAACTGTGGCATTTTAAAATTCTATTTGTGGCAAGTCTTTTGGATTGCTCCTCAATTTGCCTTTGAATTTATGGGTTGTACTTCCAGAGGGTGGCTATTAATTTCTGCTCTAGGAATAACCCTATGAATCAGTCTTCTTAACATTAAAGCTTATGAACCCTGCTGGTGTACTTCCCAGGACCAATTAATTATCTAGTGGCTCTCTGGGAGAAGAGAGATATTGGAGGAAATGTAAAAAAAAATATCAATAAGATGTATTTTTAAAAAATCACACAGTAGACACACAGTAGTGGCTCTTAGAAAAGGTGTTTACTAATATAGCATGGTAAAAAACTGAAGCATCAAAACATTTCCCCTAGGGGTACATTCTTCCACAAATACATACTTCTATTGAAAGGATAGGCTCAAACTTCTTACAATGTTGTTGAGGCACACATGTTAGACACAAGTGTGACAAAGCAGCTCACAACTCCTGATACTGTAGGACCTGGCAACCTTTCTTCATAAAGTTCTCATGTAGATTCCCCTTGGTGAGTTGCTCAGTTGAGTTTCCAACATATGTTCTTCTCCAGTCAGCTCTCTTCTCTGCTGCCAGGAGTCCTATTCCTCAAAGTTACTTCCTTCCACTCTATATTCATGTCTGTCTGGAATACAAATCTCTGCTACTTGCTGGGTACAGTGTCTCCTTCTGGTCAAATAGTTCCCCTTCAAAGCAACTTGGCAGAAGAGAGGGAACTCCCCTCCTCACCTCTGTAGGAATCTCATTCATAGGTAGCTCCCTACTCTGTCTCCAACTGTCCACCTCATTGATAGGTATTTAAAACTTCCAGACTTGGGGGCAGAGAGGTGTTTGAGTGGATTGAGAGCCAGGCCTAGAGATGGGATATGCTGGGTCCAAATCTGGCCTCAGATACTTCCCAGATGTGTGACCCTGGGCAAGTCACTTAACCCCCATTACCTAACCCTTACCACTCTTCTGCCTTGGAGTCAATACACATTGTTGATTCTAAGATGGAAAGTAAGGGTTTAAAAAACAGCCTTCCAGTCTTGGGGCAGATTTGTTTGCTTAGTAAGCCTCATTGCATCCTTCTTGACTCAAATATGAGAGGCATTCATATTTCATAAAAAGGGTTGCAGGGGGTTATACTTTGTTAACACATAAACCTTGTTAGGTATGTGTTTAAATCATAATTATATCAGCTACTCTCTGAGTTGAGGTGGGAGTCTTTTACCTACTCTCCTAGTTGGTAAATCAACATATACTCTTATAATATACCAATGGAGTGTTTCCATTGTCTGAAATTTCTGAAATCTTTGGTTCTCAGTGGTGATTCCCACTAATCTTTGCTGCAATGTTGTCATTTTTGTTATTCTGGGGGATCCTGAGGTAACCCTTTTTATAGGGATATTTACTTCCATTTTTGGTGGTTTCCTTCTTTTTCTCAAACTACAGGACATATTTTCTTAGCCTCTTTTTTTAAAAAAGATTTGAACCCAGAACCTCCTATCTTCAGGCCTGGTTCTCAATCCACTGAGCTACCTAGCTGCTCTAATTGCTTAAGTTCTTTTGATTTATACTGAGCATATTCCTAACCGCAAACTAATGGATTTTGTTTCCTTCAGTGCTTCCTCATTCTCTTCTTGACCCCTTCAAATGGGTGTTCCTCAGAGTCCTAATCTAGCTATCTTTTTTTAATTCAACTTCCTTCATTTCCATGACTTCAACTATCACCTCAAACTCTGACTTCTTATGATCATCAGCCCCCCACCTCCCCACCCCACCCCCTCCATCTCCAGTTGCCTACCAGACATCAGAATCACCTGGATTTTTCATCAGCAACTCAAACTCAGAATGGCCCCAGTTGAGTTCATGATCCTTGCCCTAAACCTTTTCTTCCTCATCACATCATTATTTTACCAACATTAACCCAGTCTCCTACATTAAAAACCAAACCAAACCAAGCCCTAGGGCTTACCTTTGGCTCTTTCCTCTCTCTGTCTTAAAAATAGTTTTAACCCTCAGAGCTTTCTGCTTGCAAACACATGAAATTATATTCATGGTGAGTACTGAGTACCAGGGGATGGAAGTTCCAGGATCACCCTGGTAGTCATATATTCCATCCAATATCTGCTTAATGGAAATGCCAAGCCCTGTATGGTTCTCAGAAGACTGGCAACATCCATCTTCCATCTCTACCTCTACCCCACTGTCATACCCTATGCAGCAGTCATTGTCCTTGTGGATTTGTTGAATTAGTCTCTTGACTCAACTCTTACCCACTGGAAAACTGATTTTTCTTGCTGAATTTTACTCATCCCTCATCCCATGAGCTTGGCATAATGGAGTAGATATACATGCATGGTTTCAATATATACAGCTCTTTATTCATAACTACAGGAGTAAAAAACAAAAAACAAAAAACTCTCACTTGTGGTTCCTAATAGCTATTAGCATGTGGCAGCGGCCACACCCCGGGCAATGGCTTCAACAGGCTGGCTAAACCTTGTGAGGGTAGCCATCAGGTCATCGACCCCTGGTCAACTAAGGCTTTGTTCACCCAGCATGTGAAGACTGCTTCTGCCAAACAGAAGGAAGAAACCAATAAGAAGGTTCAACAGCTGAGAGGGCGACGCAGCAAAGCACTGTGGAGTGCTTAGGGCATGTTGAAGCATAAAAGACAACACGGCCATCCAATGCAGCTGAGGAAGTCTCCAGGTGTAACGACTTTTCGTGCCACTGGACCCAGGCTTCCAACGCCAAGAGAGTGGGACTGTCTGTGCATTGACTTTTCCACTTAAATCTCCTTCACGCACAAGTGTTTTTGTGCACACTCATCTACATCACAGATGAAAGCGCACAAAGACAATTGTCATCTTCAGTTACCGAGAGACTACTACTACAGGAGTAAAAGGAATAAAACCAAATATATCTAAAACAATTACCTGATGGTCTACATACTTGCATCTCTGCCCAGACTGAGGTGACCCAGTCTATAGGTAGGTCCAAATCACACAAGTTACAAGGATGCAGGTCAAATCCACAGACTCAGACAATCCCCATCAGCTTCTCCTCTTGGAGACTGTCAAACAGTTCTAACAAAATTCCATTTTCAGTCTCTCAGAGAGTCAGAATCTAATCATTTGAGGGAACTGAGGATCCAAGGTACAAATTTCCTTCTGGGCTGCTTTTTCTTACTCTATTTCTGGCTGAGATCTCAAATCCAATCTTGCATCTGCTCCTCTAAACTGAAGCCAAATAGAAACCTGGTCAATCCTTAAGACTTGTTTATTACTTTTGGAGTGGCAGACTCAAGGGCACTTCTGCCCTTGAACTCTCCTTAGTCATGTTCAGTTATGTCATATGTCATTTCTATGCCAGGCCCCTTAATTCTTTTCTTATCTCCCTCAAAAGCAGAAACTTTGTGGGCATGTCCATCTTCTGCAGATTTTTGGCACATACCATTCACTGTTTCCTTCCTTGATCCCATGGAGGAGATCAAGGAGTGTGTCTCACCATCAGTTACAATTCTTGGAGATGCCATCTCTGTAACATGTCTCAAGTCTTCTCCAGCTCCTTGACCCTCCACTCCCATTGCTTCCACCCTCAATAGCATCCACTAGGACTATTGCAGCAATCTCCTAATGATACTTCTTTAATCCCCCTGACATCCATTTTCATGTTTGGCCAGAATAATTTAATGCCTAGATCTAAATCTATGTCAGAGTTCCTTCCTCAAAACCTTTCAGTGGCTCCCTATTACCTATAGAGTAAGGTTCAAATTCCTTTAAGATTCAAAGCCTTCCTCAGTTGGATGCCTCTCTATAGATTCTACCTTGTGGACAAACTAATCTGTATTCCCTCCTGGGACCCACCTTGGTCTCCTCTACTTCTTTTGTCTTTGCTCATGATAGTGTCTTCTCTTTCTGGAATGCCCTCCCCTTCTCTTCATCATCTGAATTTCTTTTTTTTTTAAACCCTTACCTTCCATCTTGGAGTCAATACTGTGTATTGGCTCCAAGGCAGAAGAGTGGTAAGGGCTAGGCAATGGGGGTCAAGTGACTTGCCCAGGGTCACACAGCTAGGAAGTGGCTGAGGCCAGATTTGAACCTAGGACCTCCCGTCTCTAGGACTGGCTCTTAATCCACTGAGCTACCCAGCTGCCCCCCATCATCTGAATTTCTAAATCTTCTTTAAGTCAACTCAAAGATGCCTTCATCTCCAGGAAGCCTGTTATGGATCTTCCTGGTTGGCAGCCACCATCCCTCTGAGATCTCATCCAACATTCTTTTTGTAACTTTAATGCACTTACCATTGAATATTGCATATTCCCATTTTTGTGCCCAGGTCCTTATCCAAGGTAGAAATACACTTTCTCTTTATCTCTGCCTGCCAAAATCATTCTCTTTTTTAGGGATTATTTCAAGTGCTACTTCCTCTACAGAGGCTTCCCTCATCTTGTCCACTGAAAGTGTTTGCTCCCTCCCCAGATATTCTTTCTCTTTCTCTTTGTTTCTTTTCTTTCTCTTCTTTGTTTCCATCCTCCTCTATTTGGAATTCAGTACCAGGATGCAGACATTGGGTAGGTAGGTGGCCCAGTGGATAGAGTACTGGGCCTGGAGTCAAGAAGATTCATTTTCCTATCTTCAAAGCTAGCTTCAGACACTTCCTAGCTGTACAATCCTGGGCAAGTCACTTAACCCTGTTTGTCTCAGTTTCTTCATCCGTAAATGAGATGGAGAAGGACCCACTTCAGAATCTTTATCAAGAAAACCCCAAATAGGGTTACAAAAGTCAGACACAACTGAAGTGACTGAACAACAACGATGAAAATGCATAGACAGCCTTTGTCATAGCTGCCAGGTAGGTAGTGGTGGGCTACCTCTATCCCTAGCTTCAACCTCCCAAGATACCCTTCTGCAAGGGTTCAGTGCAATCTTAAAATTATACACTTATACACTTAAAAATTTTTTTTCATGTGATAGAGAGAAAAGAGACCTGAGCAGTCACTGATCCCGTGGAAAGAAGACACTGAAAAAGTGGTAGGTGAGAGTCATTAGCAGGAGTTGACCTCTAAGACCAAGGAAGGAATAAGAGGCAGAGAGAAGTTTCTTTAGTCAATCAGAATCCCAGAATCTCATAGATGGAGGGGTTCTAAGCACATTCATTCCAACACTGACCTGCATAAGAACCTTTTCAAGCACATACCCAAATAATAATTTCCCAGCTTCAGCTTGAAGACTTTCATGGAGACAGAACCCACTGTGATATATGGGGGAAATGCATCTGAATTTAGACAACTCCCATTGTTTCCAAGTTTATCCTCACAGTCAGCCTTGATTGGCCTATGAAGCTTCTTCTTCACTTCTGGTTCTACTCCCTGAGGCTGAACAGAACAAAGCTGACCTGTCCTCCATAGAACAGCCCTTCAACTACTTGAAGACCATTTTCTCCTCCAGTTGCCATTCCTTCAGCTGTTCTAGTGACTTCTATAGGACATTGTATCTAGTCCCTTTTGGTTTCCCTTCCCCCATTTGGTGCCCTTCTCCCTCCTCCTTGCACCTTCCTGATTCTTCCCCTCCTCCTGACTCCTGCTTTAGAAGGGTCATGGCTGTGAGGTGTGTGTGTGTGTGTGTGTGTGTGTGTGTGTGTGTGTGTGTGTGTGTCTTGCACTATTCCAGGGGTCAAAGTCTGAAATCTATAGGGAGGGGAGGGGAAAGAAGGAGGAGGAGGGTTGTGGGGAGGGGAGGAATTTATAGGAGTGGACTTTCAGGTCCTAGCCTACATTGGGAAAAGGAGAAAAGGGAGATGATTTTGGAAATGAGCAGAGACTCCCTAGTCTCAGGAAATACAATCTTCAGCTCCCTCTGGGCCCCATGGGCTAATGACCCAAGTGGAAGCAGTAGGTTGATAACCAAGATCCATAGACTTTCTGTGATCCACTGACCAGATGGATATAAAATATATATATATACAGGGATCAATAGAGAAGCTGAGGGATCCAGGGGTTGGCAGATAAGATTAGCCATGATCCATAGACATGCCAGGGAACTCTACAGTTCAGAGCCTGGTAGATCAGTAGGGCAGCAGGCAGTTGGACCTTCTCCCACACAAAGCAGGCTGTAGAATTCATAGAACAGTCAATAGGATCCATGGATGTGCTTGAAAGAGGAGGAAAAACTCAAAGCTGTGACCTCTAGGTCATTGTTTTATAGACTAAGAGATCCTCCCAATCGATGGATGGATGGCAGAGGTTATTAGACAAAGATAAAGAGTGGGACACAAATCAATGGCCACAGAGGAATAGAAATGGACTCTGATAGAAATGGATGCATGCAGGAATTAGCAGGCAGGCAGAGGAGCCCCAGACCTTGGGTGAGGCTAAGGAGCATGGACATAGCCAGAGGCTTGGATATAGATTCCATGTGTAGGCAGACATATGCCTGTAGACTAGCTTAATTGGAACTGATGGATGAAGATGGCAATGGGTGGGTTGCGTATGGCTGTGACAGTGTATTAGTACCTATAAGAATGTCTCTGTTCACAGAAGGGTTGGATTGTGTATCCTGCCCAGCCTCTGAAGGTCACCTCGTCCAGGAAGCCTTCCAGGATCCTTGCTTGCTGGTAACCATTCTTTCCCTGGGATCTCCAGCAGTGCTCACTTTGTGACCTTCACTTTGATAGATGTATCTTTAAAAAGCAGCATTCTTTCTGCTAGTGTCTTAAGAGTATCTGGGGCTGGGCAGGACCTTGGATAGCAGCTACTCCAAACTCTACCAATGTATAGAGGAGAGAACAGACTGGAAGAGGAGGAGACTTGGTCAAGGTTAAATTTGAATGCAGGTCTTTGGACCTCCCAAACCTAGGGTCTTTCTCCCATCAAACTACCTCATAATGATGGGAAATACTTGTAGTTTTTGTGGCCGTTCTCTGTGTTCCTCTCCTTCCATCCTCTACCTTTAAGCAGAGGAGGGCTCACTTTATAGAGACCCAGAGAGGGATGGGGGCTTGTCCAAGTTCCCACAGGAAGCAAATAAGTCAAGATTCACCCCAAGTCTGCCAGTTCCCAAATAGCCCTAAACCACTAAACCACAGTCCCCTTTTTGCTCTCTGGGCTTTCTGGCACACTTTACCCATCACCTCCAAGAGACCCTGAAAAGCTCCCCAAGGTAGATTTGGTACGATGACTTTTTCTTGGTTGAAGGGCTGCTGCTGGTATCTCTCACAGGTGGCCCCTTAGGAGCTGGAAAGCTCCTGAGGCAGGTTCAGCTGGACTCCTTCTGCCCCAGATGCATAGCTGGCTCCCACTGGACCCTCAGATTCCATAGTGAAGAGGCGACAGGCTCGGGGACCTCCCTCGGGACCAGGGCTGGAGTGGCGGGATGAGGCAGGGGATGGGATAGGGCTCAGCTGCACAGCTGTTGTGTCTTGGACTGTGTGTTCACTGGTCTCCATTTCAAATGTGGCACGGCCTGCCCGACCAGGGCCTGGCCTATTGCCTGCCTTAGCCTGGCGTGTGCCAGGAGCAGGGGGTCGACGGCTACAGACACAACACGCACCAAAGAAGCCAAGGGCCAAGACAAGCAGTACTGGCCCGATGATGATGGGTGGGTTGTGGCCTGGCAAGAAGGTGGCAAAGGCGCCCACAAGGGTGATGTTGATGCCTGCAAGCATAATGCAGAGGCCACAGGCACAGCAAAGGGCTGGGGATGGGAGGCCAGCTGGACGAGCTTTCCTCAGGGCACTGGGTGCTTGGCTTCCCAAGCTCTTCTCCCCAGCCATTATTCTGGGGCCAGCAGTCAGACATCAAGGTTCTTCTCCTTCCAAGGCTCCTCCTGCAGGGACATAGGGAAAATGACAGAATCACAGACTATAGAGCTGGGAACCTCAGAGATCATCTAGATGAGAGTTTCCTAACCTTTTTTATATTATAGATGCCCTTGAAAGCATGGGAAAGCCTATTCTCTGCATGACATTTAAAAATGCATAAGATATCATATTTAGAATTAGGAAGAAAACCAATTACATTGAAATATAGTTATAAAAAGACATATAGGAGATAAGGGCAGCTAGTTGGCTCAGTGGATGAGAGTTAGGCCTAGAGATAGAAGGTCCTGGGTTCAGATCTGACCTCAGACACTTCCTAGCCATGTAACCCTGGGCAAGTCATTTAATCCCCATTGCCTAGCCCTTCCCTCTTTTTTGATTTGCCAAGGCAGAAGGTAAGAGTTTAAAAAAAAGATATATAGCATATATATGTATATGAAACCAATTATTTTGAAATACAGTTATTGAAAGAGTTTTAAAAAATAAGTTAATGGGCCCTACGTTTAAAAACTCCTGATCTAGGTCAAACTCTCCATTTTATAGAAGAAGGAACTGAGGTCCAGAGAAGAGGAAAGGACTTGGTCAAGATCACACAGCTAGTAAGTATAATGAGGAGAATGGCCGATGAGAGCTCGATCATAGGAGCATGCATGTTTAGTAGCAATATTATTGTGTGAATTATTCCTGTTCTGAAGTGGACAGTTGGACCATTCCATTTCCAGAAGCAGAGTCTCCAACATGCATAAGCTTGTAGGACTATGCCCATATTTTTCACCTTTTCCCATACACAGTAAGCAAATCATAACAATGATGACATCAATAAGTTAAAAATAAAAGAGCTTAGAGAAATGTTTTTGGAATTAGCAGACATTACTTTGTCAAGTACTGCTAAAGGTTAACAGCAGGAACACAACATCAGATTTGTTGAATGTATATAAGGCAGTTAAACTCAGAAGGAAGCCTAGGAAATAACTAAGCTTGAAGAAGAGAATCAACAATTTGTTCATGGGTGATGGCCACATGAACTCAGCCAACGATAAAATCATTGACAAACAGGAACCCAAGAAATCACTGAATTGGACAGATTTGTTGGTGGAAATAAAAGTTTACTATATATATTCAGGACCAGATTTACCTAAATTATCAGAGATTTCAGAAGGACCCCAATTTAGTAATTAATGTAGATTATTGTCATTGCTTAGCCCTTCTATTCTGACTTGAAAATAACCCACAGTATTGATTCTAAGATAGAAGGTAAGGATTAAAAATCATCTGCAGATCAAAGCACTAGTTTATTTATGGTTTTAGTTTTATGTGAGCATTTTATTTCAACAGTGACCAACATGGAAGTACATTTAGCATGATTATACATGTATAATCTAGATCCAGTTACTTATCATCTCCCAGAAGGGGAAGGGAAAAGGGAGGGAGACCATTTGGGTCTTATAATTTTGGAAAAATGTATGTTGAAAATTAATATTACATGAAATTGGGAAACTAAAATATCTTTGAATAAAAAAATTAAAAGTCATGTGGGAACAGGATGAGGCTTACAACCCTCCTGTTGTCCTTTCTGCTACTGGTTATCCAGAGGATGCTCTTCCTGAGTCTACATATCATTCTAATACTATTCAACTATAAAAATTATTTTTTTCATTTGTGTAAGTCATTAGGAGATTGAATAAAAACAAACAATAGCAAGATATTCACTTGTTTTGGGATTGTTTCTACCTGAATTTTATTGAAAAAGACGAGAACAAGATAATAGAAATAATCTTTGACTCCTCCCTATCTCAACCTCAACCTCCCCAGTACCTCATCCTCATATCCAATCTGTTGCCAAAGCCTATCTACTTAAACTTATAACATCTCCTGAATATGCCCCCTTCTCTCGTATGACACCACCACCACCTTGGTATTGGTCCTTATCACCTCCCACCTGGATTATTGTAATAGCCTGTTGGTTGGTCTGCTTGCCACAAATTTCCTCCCCATTCTAGTTCATTATCCACCTAATCCCCAGAGTAATTTCTTAAAGTGCAGATCCAATCATGTAACATCCCTACTCCATGAACTCCAATGACCCCCCAAAACCTCCAAGATCATCTATAAAACCATATACTTGGCATTCAAAGCATTTCATAATCTAGCCCTCAATTTCCTTTTCAAGCTTCTGATACCTTACTACTCCATTCCTAGCTCTCATGTACACTTCAATCCAATGACCCCGGTCTTGGGGTGGAGCCAAGATGGCTGCATAGTAGCAGCAAAATCTGGAACTGCTCTGAGGATCCTTCAAAACCAATGACCCTTGACTCCTTGCTATTAATAAGATACTTCATCTCCTGGCTCCAGGGATTTTCTTTTGCTACCCTCCATACTTGTAACAGTCTTCCTTCTCATTTCCCCTTTCTGCCTCAAGTCTCAGCTAAAATTACATCATCTACAGGGAGTCTTTCCCAGTCCCTTCACATTCTAATGCCTTCTCTGTTGTTTACTTCCTACTTATCCTACATATAATTTATTTGGATATTGTTGGTATGTTGTTTCCCTCATTAGACTATGAGCTCCTCAAGGGCAGGGTGTGTGTCTTTCGCCTTTCTTTTGTATTACTTGCACTTATCACAGTGCCTGGCACATAGTAAGTGCTTATAAAATGAAGTGATGAGGATGATGATGATAGCTGACATTTAATTTGAAGCCTCTCATAATCTGGCTCCAAACTCTTCCCTTTTCATGTAATCTATGGTTTAATTACACTGTTCATGACCTACAACATTCTATTTCCCATGTCCACAGCACTCTTCCTCCTTGATTTTGCCTTAAAGAATTCCTTGTTTCACTCAAAGTTCAGCTCAAGAGTCATGTCTCCTATAAGAGGCTCTTTCAAGATTTCCACAGATGCCATCACTGGAGTATCTTGCACGCATTCTTCTTTACAGGCCTTTTGATCGAGCAATACCACTACTAGGTCTGTATTCCAAAAAGATTTTTTTAAATGAAATGCATCTGTGTGCACAAAAATTTTTATATTTGCACTTTTTGTGGTGTCAAAAAATTGGATACTGAAGGGATGTCCCTGGATTGGGGAATAGCTGAACAAATTGTGGTATATGATAGTGATGGAACACTATTGTGCTATAAGAAATGATGAACTGGAGGATTTCACAAAGAGCTGGAAAGACCTCCATGAACTGATGTGGAGTGAAATAAACAGAACCAGGAAAACATTATACACAGTAACTGAAACATTGTGGGATGATCAAATGCCATAGACTTTGCTACTAAAAGGAATGCAATAATCCAGGACTACCCTGAGGCACTTATGAAAAAGAATGCTACCCACCTCTAGAAAAAGAACTGTTGGAGTCAGAAGGCAGATGAAAACATAGGATTGATCATTTGTTTATTTGGGCATATGATTTAGGGTTTTGGTTTTATAAGATTATTCTCTTACAAATAATGAATAATATGGAAGTGGATTTTGAGTGATAATATATGTATAACCCAGTAGAATTGCTTGTCAACTCCAGGAGAGGGGAGGGAGACAACATGAATCATGTAATCTTGGAAAACTTATGGGTAAATTTGTTGCTGGAATAAAATAAAGGGAAAAAAGAACACATTCTTCCTTCTGAGGTGGAACCTAGCAACTCTGGCTGAATCAGCTGAGTTTTCACTTTCTGAGGGCTTTCATTTGACATTCTAAGACATGAGAATCAGTGTGGTATAGTGGATAAAATACTGGTTTTCTGAAGAAGTCCTGAGTTTAAATCCTGCCTCTAATATATATGCTGGCTGAAACCCCACCTCCTATAAGAAGCCTTTTCCAGGCTCCTTTAATGTTAGGGCCTTCTCTAGCTAGAGCTTCAGTGGTGGATTATCTTCAATTTATCCTGCTTGTCTTGTCAGTACATGGCTGTTTGCAGGTTGTCTCCTCCATTAGACTGTGAGCTCCCTGGGGGCAGAGACTGGTTCCTGCCTTTTTTTGTACCCCTCATTCTCAGCCCAGTTAAGTAATTAATAAATGTCTATTGACTGCCTTGGCTGTGAGATGTGGGGCAGAGCACTCAGTCTTCCAATAAGGAAGGCAAGTTGCTAAGACAATAAATTGCAAAAAGGGTGCTGGGATCAGCTGCATTGACTAAAGAAATTCCTCACCAGGAGCTCCCTATATTGGTGAACTCTCTCTCTCTCTCTCTTTCTCTCTCTCTCTTTCTCTCTCTCTCTCTCTCTCTCTCTCTCTCTCTCTCTCTCTCTCTCTCTTTCTCTCTCTCTCTTTCTTTCTCTCTCTCTCTCTCTTTCTCTCTCTCTCTCTCTGTGTGTGTCTGTCTGTCTCTCTATGTGTCTGTCTGTCTCTCTCTGTCTCTCTGTCTCTCCTCTTCTCTCCTCTCTGTCTCCCCCTCCCTTTCTCTCTGTCTCTCTCCCTCCCCCTCCTCTCTGTCTGTCTCTGTCTGTCTCTCCCCCCTCCACATCCCTCCTGCTTATTTTAGTGCCTGACATATCTGTTCTTACTAAATGCTTGTTGATTAATGGACATATAACTTTAAGATTTGCAGAGCACTTTTCATGTATGATTTCACATATCTCTTACCTTGTGAATCAGCTGCTATCCATTTCACAGATAGGAAAACTGAGCACCAGAGAAACTGACCCAGCATCATTCATGGTCAGTAAGTATCAGAGGTAGTATTTGCATCCAGGTTTTTTTTTTGGACTAGAGAAATGGAACTATTTTCCTTATACTTTTTCTTTTTATTTATTTAATTAATTAATTAGGAATATTTTTTTCATATTTCCTTATACTTTTTCTAAGTCTTTTCCTTCTGAAACCTACTTTCTCTTTTGACCATCTGTCTCCACACATTGCAGACCATGAGAGCATTTTCTGAGATTTATTGATTTAATAGTGTGGCCCTCTGGGACTTTATAAAAACCCCAAATGTCAAGAGGAACAATCAAGGCAGATGCAAAATAAATAATCAGCATCTTAGAAAGAATCTGAGGACTTGAAGAGCTCAGTTGCATATAAAGAATCCAGAAAAGACAATGAACTTGCCTTCACACTTTCCCTCTGGACACTTGATTGCATAAGATTCCAAAGGCCATCTGGGAAGTGTAACTGGCTGAATCAGAACTGATCATCACAAGCCTAGAAAGAGTCACTGGCTAAGGGAAAGGGCCCCAAAGGAAGAAGGATTGTCAAGTAGGAGAAGCGAAGCTCTTTCCTGCCTTCTGCTTGGATATGACAAATCCAGGAGTGGAAGTTTTAAGGACTTCCTTAAAAAGAGAAGTTTTTGCCCATCATAGGCTGACATTGCTTTGGCAGGAAGAGTACTGTCAGAGTGCAACACCTGAAAAGGGCTCTTCATGAACTGGAGATAGTTAGCCTGGAGAAGGAAAGACCAAGTAGGGCAGAGGCATGGTAGCTAATTTCAATCATTTTAAAAGGTCTGTGGAAGAAGGATGATAAGAAACAGTAAACAGAAATTGGAAAGTAGTGAATTTGGGTATGACCTAAACAAAAACTTCCTAACCATTGAAGCTATTCAGGAGGAAAATGGGCTGCCTTTAGAAGTGGCCAGTGCACCATTCTTGGGGCTTTACAAGCAGAGGCTGCATGACTGACTGTCAGAAATTTTATGGTGGAACGAACTCCCTTTTGGGTACAGATTAAAGTACTGATGACTCCTTCTCCAATCTTAAGTTCTGTGATTCCATGAAAAGAGAACAAAATCTGAAAAAAGATCTCACAATAAGGAAAAAGACTTGTACATGAATATTCATAGCTGCACTCTTTGTGGTGGCCAAAAATTGGAAAATGAGGGGATGCCCTTCAATTGGGGAATGGCCGAACACATTGTGGTATATGTTAGTGATGGAATACTATTGTGCTCAAAGGAATAATGAACTGGAGGGATTCCATGTGAGCTGGAACAACCTCCAGGAAGTGATGCAGAGCGAGAGGAGCAGAACCAGGAGAACATTGTACACAGAGACTAATACACTGTGGCACAATCAAATGTAATGGACTTTTCTACTAGCAGCAATGCAGTGATCCAGGACAACTTGGAGGGATCTATAAGAAAGAACACTCTCCACATTCAGAGAAAACACTGTGGGAGTAGAAACACAGAAGAAAAACAACTGCTTGATTATATGTGTCAAGGGGATATGGCTGGGGATGTAGACTCTAAATGATCATCATAGTGCAAACACCAAAAACATGGAAATAGGCTCTGATCAAGGACACATGTAATACCCAGTGGAATTGCATGTTGGCTACAAGAAGGGTGGGGGGAGGGTGAGAGGGGAGAGAGAGAAAGAATATGATTCTTGTAACCAAAGAATAATGTTCTAAATTGACTAAATAAAATAAAAAAGGGATCTCAGCAATCCAGTTAAGTATCTTCAGCTTTATTATATATATATATATATATATATTATGTGTGTGTGTGTATGTAAGCTAAACTCTGGTTTCAATGTGATTAGAGCCAAAAAATACTGTTCATTACAGAATCCTTCTGGAAGTCACATTATGATTTCCAAGTTCACCTTAGGGGGTAGGAGTATAGGTGGTTAATGTTGTCACCTAAGTGGTAAGTGTTGAATAAACCATCCTGGTAATTGTATGCTCCAAGAAGCCAGAATAATGTGCCCCAGTAGCTATAATGAATAGATACCTAACAGCTTGGGGGTAAAGTGGGAAATTATAATGAATGGCAGAATGTGTAATAAGAATGTACGTGTTGATAATCATATACATATATTTAATTTATAAATATCTGTATTTTATAACTATAAGGTACAACAATAAATCTGTGTTCATGAATGTTACATTAAGAGGACATAAGACCTTGGAAATTTTACAAAGCCAAAAAGATTGAGTACTAGGCTTTAAGGCCAATGGATCCATTGTCTAGAAACTTGACTGAGTTATGTAGAGAGAGGCTCACAACCAGATTAACAAATGGATGGATGCATTTGTGCTATTGTTGATGGTGGTGATTAGTGAACTCTATAAACTAGGAAATAAATAGAAATTTTTCTAAAAAAAAAAAAACCTGAAAGAGTCCTTAACAATTGAGTGGAAGAGAGTAGAGTACCCCATCCTCCACAGCCAAGGTAGTGAAAGGCTGCATGGCATCTGCCTAGCAAAGATTCAGGGAGGTCCCAGATCAAATAGGTGGTTAACTTGGAAACAAGAAGACCTGAGTTCAAATCGAGTCTCAAATGCTAGCTGTGGGAACCTGGGCAAGTCTCTAAAGTACTATTTGTCTCAGTTTTCTGATCTGCAAAATGGAAACAATCCTATTATTTATCACTTGGGGTTGTCTTGAGGACAAAATGAGATAATGTTTGTAAAACTCTTTGCAAACAGTAAAGCATTATATAAATGTCAGCTATTATCATTAACATTAGCATCATCATCATCATCATCATCATCATCATCATCATCATCATCAGATTATTTGATAGAGATGGCATGTCCTTGAAAAGAGCCCTGTAGTGACCTGGAAAATAGATTGAGGAGAAATATACTTAAAAAAGGAAACCCCTTACCCTCTGTCTTTGAATAGATAATGAATATTGATTCCAGGACAGAAGAGCAGTCAGGACTAGGCAATTGGGGGTTAAATGTTAGAGGGAAATACAGAGTTAGTAATTATAACTGTGAATATGAATGGGATGGATTCATCTATAAAACAGAACTGGATAGCAGAGTGGATTAAAATTCAGAATCCCGCAATATGTTGTTTACAGGAAACACACTTGAAGCAGAGAGACACACACAGAATAAAGTTTAGGGACTAGAGAAGAATCTATTATGCTTTGGCGGAAGTTAAAAAAAGAAACAGATTAGCAATCATGATCTCAGACAAAGAAAAAGCAAAAATAGATCGAATTAAAAGAGATAAGCAAGGAAACTACATTTTGCTGAAAATGTAACATAGACAATGAAGTAATAGCAATACTACACATGTATGCACCAAATTATATAGAATTCAAATTACATTAAATTAAAAAGCTTTTGCACAAACTAAACTAATGCAGCCAAGATTAGAAGTAAGCAGAAAATTAGGGGAAAATTTTACAGCAAGTTTCTCTAATAAAGGCCTTATTTCTCACATATATGGAGAGAATTGGGTTAAATTTTTTAAAATAAAAGTCATGCTTGGTAAATGGTCAGAAGATATGAATAGGTGGTTTTTAGATGAAGAAATAAAAACTTAAAAGTCATGAACCATTGCTCTAAATCAATGTCGATTAGAGGAATGCAAATTAAAATTCCTCACACCAATCAGATTGGTTAATATGACAGAGAAGGAAAATGACAGATGTTGGAGGGAATGTGGGAAAAATGGGGCACTCATACTCCATTGATGAAATTATGAACTAATCTAACCATTCTCACCTTTGAAGCAGAAATACTACTACTAGGTCTGTTTCCAAAAGAGATAACAAAACAAAAGGAAAATGACCTATATGTACAAAATTATATTGGTTCTGTTTTGTGGTGGCAAACAATTGGAAATGAAGGAGATGCCCATCAATTGAGAAATGGATGAACAAGTTGTTCATATGATTGTAATGGAATACTATTGTGATATGAGAAATAATGAGCAGGGTGATTTCAGAAAAATCTGGAAAGACTTACATGAACTGATGCAAAGTGAAGAGAGCAGAATCAGAAGAACATTGTACACAGTAACAGCAATATTGTACAGTGATCAAGTTTGAATGACTTAGCTATTCTCTGCAATACAATGATCTAAGATAATTCCAAAGGACTCATGATGAAAAATGCTTTCTGCCTCAAAAGAAAGAACAACGAGTTCAAGAGTTTGAGTGCAGTTTGAAGCATACTTTTTTGAAACTTTTTTTTCCTCATTTTTTGGGGGGGATGTCTGTGTTTTCTTTCACAGTATGACTAATATGGAAATATGCTTTGCATGTTTGCAAGTGTATAACCTAAATGAAATTGCTTGCCTTCTCAATGAGGAGGGAGGAAAAGAGGGAGAGAATTCAGAACCCCAAATTTTAAAAAATTAATGTTATTTTGTTTTTATATGTAATGAGGGAAAAATCATTTTTTAAAAAAAGGAAAACTAGCACCCTGTAACTTAATGACCATCCTAGCCTTGGCCTAGCAGCAACTGTGTCTATTTGCCAAGCATTCCATCCAGTCTGATGCAAAAGTAGCTATCCAGTGGCAGATGCCCTTCCTAGTCCCACAGCCATTTCCAGAAGATGAGCGACCCACCTATTCCAGCTTACCCAGTTTAGTAGATTGACCCATTCAGTGGAGATGCTGTGCCCTGTAGGGAGCAAGCCCAAATGAGTAATGGATGACTTGGCTTCCACTAATATTATGCTCTACAGCCATGAGGGCTGTCCAGAGAAAAGACATAAAATATTTATATTTAAGAAGTAGAACTTGCCTTGACTATGTGAATCCTCTGTGTAGGTCCTTCATTGCTATTATATTTCATTAAAAATTGATATAATTTTTATTGATGTTTTCTTTTTCTTAGATCATCATAGTCTCTGACATATCCCTCTTCCTTTGTCTTCCTGAGAGCCATTCCATATGACAAATAGTAATTTTTTAAGACAGGGGAAAAAGTTAGCTTAATTGATCAATATATTGAGAAAGTCTGAAAACATGTGCAATGTGTAAACAACTATGGACCTCTCACCTCTACCAAGGGGTGGATTAGGCATGTCTTTTCATATCTCTTCATTCCATGTCCTGCTTGAATAAAAATCTTTATTCTTTTGTTACATTCACTTAAAAGAAACCAAACAACTCTTACCTTCTGTCTTAGAATCACTACTAAGTATTGATTCCAAGCAGAAGAGTGGTAAGAGCAAGGCATTTGGGGTTAAGTGACTTGCCCAGGGTCCTACAGCTGGGAAGTGTCTGAGGTCACATTTGAACCCAGATCCTTCTGATTCTAGGCCTGGCTCTCCATTCACTGAGCCACCAGCTTTCTTCTTAGAGTCACTTTTGAGTTTTTGTTAGGTCATTGTTCTTTCCATTTACATTGTTTTACTATATATATATGAATATATATATATATATATATATATATATATACTGTGCTGACTTCACTTTGTTTTAGTTCATATATCTCTCAAGTACTCCTCTCTATAGGGAAAAGAGTGGGCACAAATTTAAAATATTATGGATGTTCTCAAATTTCTCTGATAAGATTTGGTATCTATAATATATAAATGATGAATATATATGCAATACACATATACACACATATATAAAACTAATAGCCATTCCCCAATAGATAAATTGTCAAAGGATATGAACAAAGAGTTCTCAAAAGAACTGTAAACTATTCAAATCACATTTTAAAATGCTCCAAAATATCAAATAATCAAAGAAATGAAAATCAAACAATTCTGACATTTCATCCTGACCTGTGCAAATTAGAAAAAAAAAACAACAAAAATGGCAACAGTCAGAGTTGGAGGGATTGTAGGAAGAGAAGCATACTTAAACATTGTCAATAGAGCTCTGAAGTGGTACAATCATTTCGGCAAGCAATTTGGAATGGTATAAATAAAGTGACTAAAATGTACACATCCTCTGAACCAGAGACTCCATTATTAGGCTCATGCCTCAAAGAAGATAAGAAATAGATAAGGAAAAAAAGTGCCTATATGCTCCAAAAATATTTATAGCAGCACTTTTTGTGACAGCTAATAATTAGAAACAAAGTAGAGGTCTTTCCATCATAGGAAGGCTAAATAAATTGTGGTACATGAATGTAATGGAATATTACTGTGCTATAAGAAATGATATTTATGATGAATACAAAGAAGCATGGGAAGATCTATATGAACTGATGCAAAGTGGTAAGGATGAGGCAATGGGGGTTAAGTGACTTGCCCAGGGTCACACAGCTAGGAAGGATGCAAGGCTAGGTTCTCCTGTTTCCAGGTCTGGCTCTCTATCCACTGGGATACCCAGCTAGGAGGCAGTTCTTACTTCTATCAAGCTGAAATCTTGAAATCTTTAGCCCTCAACAATAATCTTGGTTAACATTTATTAATGCATTACAGACACTTTATGCACAGTGTCTCAATTGGTCCCCACAGGAACTCTGGGAGGGAAGTACCCAGGTCTTTTATCCTTATTTTGAAGGTAAGGAAGCCAAAGCCCAAATACAGTGGCTTATGCAGGGTTATTAGCTATTGAAATACCTTCTACATTAACTCTTACCCCAAGCCCCAAACTCAGGAGCCTCCAGGAACCTGACCCAGAGGGCAGAACAGCTGTCTCACCAGTTGGTTGTGCAGGAAGATGAGGTATATATCTATATCATAGCTATAGAGGTTGAGGCTTGCCCCACGGGAATTTCAAGAGATCATCTCGATTCCCCAGCCTCTGGAAGAGACCACCCTACCCTTTCAGCCCCATGTTTAAAGTACCATCTCCCATCATTCCCTCTGTTTATCATGACTTGATTCCAGAACTTCCCCCAGATGCTCCTCTCCAATCTGACCCTACATTCAAGAAAAGTTCCCCCTTAGGTCTAACCTCCATCTTTTATGTTTCTGTAATTAATGAAAACTGCATAATCCCTTTTCTACCAGGAAGAAGTCCTTCTGGGCTGACTGGAAAGGAGACAGCAGCAGTCTGCAACTCAAGCCCAAGGGCCTTCCTCAGTCACCACCCACCTCAAATATTCTCTTATCTGGACACACATCTGTGGGTCTGGCTGGGTTCTTTGGTTGTCTTCCTAACCATGGATGTGTCTGCTTCACACCTGAGGCTTTCTGAGGGCAGGGACTCCATGGGAGCAGGAGCCAGCTTTTCCCCCTTGCCTGGGGAGCCCCTTGTCTCCTTTCTTCCTCTTTCTCTTAGGTCTCCCCTTCTGTCTTCTCCTCCCAATGTCCCTCTTTTGCTAGTCTCCCAGAGGAGGTGTGACTCTGTTGTTTTCCTTTCCCTAGCATATATTGCTGTTCAGCCACTTTTTGGTCATATCTGACACTTCATAACCCCATTTGGAGTCTTCTTGGCAAAGATGCTAGAATGGTTTGCCATTTCCTTCTCCAGCTCGTTTTTTTTTAACAGATGAGGAAACTGAGGCAAGCAGGGTTAAATGACTTGCTTAGGGCCACACAGCTAGTAAGTGTTTGCGCTGAATTTGAACTTAGGAAGGTGAGTCATCCTGATTCCAGCCCGGACACTATCCATTGTGCCACCTAGTTGTCCACAAAGCATATATTAGGCCCTTATGACATTCTAGTTAACTGACTGATTAACTACTGATTGTGGTTATTGACTTACCATGTAACCTTGGTCAAGTCACAGCCTCACCTGTTAAACAAGAGGGCAGAAGGACCAGCAGTTCCTTTTAGGTCTTTAAGGTCCCTTTCAGTTCTGAGCCTCTCATAGAATATGGGTGCTCTGACAGCTAGCTGCCTGGCCAGGGATCCCTCTGGTTGTCTTTAGCAAAGGAATGCCTCAGTTCCCTTGCCAGGTGCTCCAGTCTGACTGCAGGAACCTTCTAAAGATCCGAGAGGGGTCTTGGATTCTGGAAGTGTGTCTTCTAGAATGCTAAGGGTTTCTTCTTGGGAATTAAAAAATGGGAGTGGAGAAGCCCAGGAAATATGGAAGTCAAGGAGAAGCTGGGGGAAGGTTCTGGTCATTGGAGCTTGATTTGGCTTCTCCTGGAAGGGTCTATCACTTGCCAGAACTCAAGGCCAACCCCTCAATGAATCCAGCTGGAGGGAGTCAGGGCAGAGTCCTGGCAAACAGGAGCCCTGGAGAGTGGGGGTGCTTCAGGGTGACCACCAGCAGGGAAGAATATGAAGGGTGATGGTGATGCCCCAGGTCTCTCCTGCCCCTCTTTAGGCCAAGAACAAGGAGAAACAAGGGGACAGAAGGGCTACCAAATACCCAAAGATTCTCATTACTCACCAAGGTAGGTATTCAGTGGTAAAGCTAGATCTGAATTGAGGTTCTTTGACTTCAAATTAATCCCGTTTTCCTGCCTCCTGCTGGCGTATTCCAGTTTTTAGCTTTATCCACCTTCTCTTCACCATCTCTGGAACAGCCCTCTGGACCTCTCCTGTGGCACTTTCCACATTCTATCTTGTATCCTAGGCCTATTGGTCTACTTCATGTCCCGAGCAGGCTTGTGAAGGTGCCCAGTGAAGGTAAGGCTAAGTGGGACCTGATAGCTTTCTGGATCCCCCTCTCCTTGGCTAGCACAGGTCCCTGAACTCAGTAGATGGTGGGCACCTTGAGAGTGGGGCTTGTACCTGATTCCTTCCTGCTGTCCCCCAACTCCATACCCAACATAGCCCCTTGACCCCAGTAGGTGTTGGAAATCTCAGAACCTCAGATACTACCTCAGCTATGGGGCTTCTCTACAGATACAGCCTTGGAAAGAGCGTTAGACCTTCATTTAAATTCCAACTTGGCCACTGACTAATTGTGTTACCTTGGACAAGTCATTTCTCTTCTTGTGGCCACAGTTTCTCCGCTTATGAAATAGGGAGATAGGATTAGATGGTCTCTAAGGTCCCTTCTAGCTCTAAATCTGCAATGTCATGATAGTTGGAAGGCAGCTAGGTTCTCTTCTATTGCATTGTTGTCACAGGGTAGGACTGGGCTGGACTCAGAGGTCCCTTCATGGACTCTACTATTTCCATATCTATAACTATAGGAAACCTGGTCCTCTTTTCAACTGACTCAGGAGAAGAAACGGGGTTGGCGATCACCTCTGTCTCATCTTTCCCCAGCT
Organism: Monodelphis domestica; assembly: GCF_027887165.1. Classification (NCBI taxonomy): domain Eukaryota; kingdom Metazoa; phylum Chordata; class Mammalia; order Didelphimorphia; family Didelphidae; genus Monodelphis; species Monodelphis domestica. The sequence goes on along the minus strand of NC_077228.1, from coordinate 31,428,730 downwards.
TCCCAGGATCAGGGGAGGAAGCTCAGGACTAGGAACTGGGAAGCTTGGGCTTGGATCTTATTTTGGTTGCTGAAGTTCTAGGTGCTTTTTCCTTCTTTGGGTCTCATTTTTCTCTTCTGTAATTAAAGAGCCTTTCTAGCTCATCCATTCAGTGACTCCATCTCAATTCAGTTCCATCAAGATGGGTGGGTGCATTGTTAGTCACTCTAATTGAATAGGTTATACTGGTGCTGAGCTCATATGATTCACTCCATGGGGAGTCTTGGGGCTGCTTTTTCCAGACTTGCTCCTTGCTCCCTGGGGTCTGAAAAGCTGCCTTTACCTCCTCTAGACCCATTGATGTGGCCCTGAGGGATGACTTATCTGACACTGAAGGCAAGAGTTCAAGGTGAGCCCTTCTCTCTTCTCAGCTTCAAATTTAAAGGCTGAATTTCTTCTGCTCTCTCTGGTCTACTAATGAATTTTGTTTGGCATTTTTCTTGGTATCAAGACCTTCTATTTAAGTCTCAGTTTCCACATCTGTAAGATGAAAAGGGTTAAGCGGTTTAGCTACAGTCGCTAAGACTCTTCCTCATATAACATTTTCTTATGTTGACATTTTATTTACTGAAAGGAGAAGAAAAAATACGTTGGTGTGAGAAACATGAGAAAAACAACTTGGGGAGAAACATGCAGAGTTCGGAAGGTCTGAGAGAAAGCAGCCTCTCTCTGAGGTAAAACAACTGAAGGTTGTGTACAATTGTTTCCCGGACCAGCTTCTTTGAATATGATTGTTTTTAGATTTAGATTTAGGACGCAGGACTGTTGTATAATGACTGTTTGTGTCATATCTGACAGAAATAGGAATTTGGGGATTTCTCAGCCTTTACTAGAGATGGGTCACTACTCAAAAAGATACCCTGATTGGAGGCATTTAGAAGCCAGTGATCTAAAGTTTGGAAAACTGGCTTGAGAAGTCACAGAGAAACCAACAAGTCAATGGTTCTGAGCATAGCTGATGGTTGATGTTGCAGATAATATAGAGAGCTGATCTGATTGGAGAAAAGTTATGATGCTGGGAGTGGATTGTCAAAAGTTGTATCCTATGGTATACAAAAAACTGGTTGATAGGGGAAGGAGGGTGGACAGGGATTGGGTGGGAACTATTTTGTTCTTTAGAACCACCTATATCTTGGCAGAGGAGAAATAACTCAGAAGTCTGCCTTTGGCTCCAGGAGGGGGAATTTCTCGGTGTCCAAAGAGGGTCAACTTGAAGATCGCTGTAAATCCCAGGATTAAAGGAAACTATATTTCATGGAAAGCCTTTCAGCACCTCCCTAAGGGGGTAGACCAGGAGGCTCTGCAGACTCCATGCTTAAGTCTTCTATTAGCTAAAAGTGCTATGGGAGAAACATGCCTAAGTTTGTAGCAGAGTCTGGCCCCAAGAATGGGAATCTCAAACTCAAAATCTCAATCCATAAGTAAAAAAAAGGATTTTATTTGAAGAAGAGGTTTATAGTGATATAATAGCCTAGGAATAGTTTGGGGGCTAATCAGATAGCCTTCTGGGGGATGGATAAGCCCAGGGGTAAGGAGAGTAGCCTCTCTGGAGCTGATGGAATAGAATCTCTGTAGGTGCAAAGCAACAGCTGCTCCAAGCACGAGTAGCAGCTCTGCCCTCTATGGATCAAGGTTGGCATATTTATTAGGGGTTTGGAGCTTGTCATCTCTCATTCCAGAGAAATCTCCTGAAAGCCCTGGAAAGTGGGCATGGTCAAATTCAGGTGGAGGCACTTTTGGGGGTTTGATGTCACAGAGAATAAGGAGCATGTGCAGGTTTGGGGGCATCTTCTGGAATGCCAGAGCCCCAGTGCGCAGGACCCTCATCTGCCCGTTGTTCACTTTGTCATCATTTGTCAGTGGGGGGCGGGTCTCACTGCCCTTCTGGAAAGAGAATGGGGGGAGGGCTGCGGTTCACTGGAGGACCACCTCAGGCACTTAAGTGTGTCAGAGTTCTGAACTAAAAAGTAAATATAGGACAATAGGAATAATTAATAAAACGGATTTGGCACCAAGCTGATGACCAGGCTAGACTATTACAGATCCAGCACACAGAGTGGGTAACTGATCAATCTGTAATTCATGCTTGACTAATGCTGAAACTTCAGGTTTTGAAGTTGATGTTCAACCAATGCTGACTGGTGAGAAATGCAAGATTTTAGAGTCTAAGGGTCTTGTTCCTATTACTAACCAACCCCCCACCCCCACCCCCTTCTGTTGTCTGCCCCTATCCAAAGGGTATAACACTCAATGGGGAAAAGAGGAGCAGATTCACTGAACAAGAACTAGTAATGCATGGTATAGACTGTTCTCTAAAGAAACCACAGGCATCCATCCAGCCCTTCAGTCTGGAGTAATCCATTGTCTTTGGCTCATGGATTTCCTTACTGCCTTGCTGCCATGTTCTTTCAGTTTCTGTCCAATCTTCTTCCTGGGTGAATTGGTGTGAGATTGTGATCCAGGTTTAGGATTGGATGTCTATACCTGCTTTTGTCTCTTATTTACTAAATAGTGTGTGTGTATAACTTTTGCCTTCCTGTTTAATCAATATTTTATGTTGAGTTGATGGTAGTGAGAGGCTGGGTGGCTCAGTGGATTGAGAATCAGACCCAGAGAGGGGAGGTCCTGGGTTCAAATTTGACCTCAGATACATCCTAGCTGTGTGACCCTGGGCAAGTCACTTAACCCCAATTGCCTAGTCCTTACCTCTTCTGCCTTAGAACATTCAATATTGATTCCAAGACAGAAGGTGAAGTTTTTTTAAAGTAGAGTTGATGGTGTCATTGAATTGATGTATTCCTTAAAAAAGAGAGAGAGAGAGAGAGAGAGAGAGAGAGAGAATGAGAGAGAGTTGATGGTCTTTATGAATGATTTGTGAAAATGGCAGAGGCTTGGGAGCTGTAGTTGTGCATTCTGACTGGTATTGAGTCCAGAGTTACCCTCAGGATTCTGAGAGTGAGTTTCAATCATGTTATGCCTATAACTGCTCCTTTGGGAAAGCATCTAAAGCTGCCAACACGAGCATAGGATAAGGATGATCAAGCCAGCCCAGCTCAGGAGGAGAGAGGAGATGGAGAGATTTGAAAGGTAAACACCATATTCTACATTATATTGTTTTAATTACCCAAAAGAAAAATGGGCTGCCTAGAGAAGCAAGTGAATTCCCTCTCAATGGAGTTCTTCAAGCAGAGACTGACTGAATGACCATTTCTTGAGGCTGTTGTAGAAATGATTTTTGTTTAGATGCCTCTGAAGTCCATTCAAAGTCAGAGTCTGGAATTTCAAGACTAGGCAGCAGTGAAAAATATGGATAGGAAAGTAAAGAAACTGGAAGTAGAGTGAGCTCCTAAGAAACTTTTGCCTATACTTTGACTAGAGACACTTCAGGAATGATGGAAGACCAAAGGAAGTCTATTACCTCTCTGATTCTCTGGACTTAATCACCATGCCTCAGCTGTTACCACCCTCTACTCCTGCAAGTTTTCTTCTATTGGTGAGTTTTCCTAGAACTCCAATTTTGACAAGGCCCCCCAGATTCCCCATCTCTCATTTTCTGGACTTAGCCACTATATCTCAACTCTGCTCCTGTAATTCTCCTTTCCTGCTGATGAGTTCTTCCCAGAGTTCTTCTTCTATTTTTAATTTAATATTTTATTTTTCCCAATTTCACAGAAAACGATTTTTAAACGTTTAGAGTTCCAAATTCTCTCCCTCCCTCTCTGTCCTCATCCCTTCCTGAGATGTCAAGCAATTTGATTCAGGTTATACATATGCATTCAAGCAAAACATACTTTCATATTTGTCATATTGTAAAAGAAAATACAGACTCAAAAAAACCCCCAAGAGAAATAAGAAAGTTTTTAAAAGTCTGCTTCAATCTGCATTTAGGTTCCATCAGTTCTTTCTCTGGAGATAGGTCGCCACTTTCATTGTCCTTCAGAATTGTCTTAGCTCATTGGAATGCTGAGAACAGTCAAGTCATTCATAGTTCACCATCATCACCAGCCATCTTCCAAGAGGTCATCCTGCTGTGATTATGTTGAAAGTATTCAGATATAAACTAGATGATAGATAGCACAAGTAAGTGGATGCTAGAGGCTGAATGGCCAGACCCATTACTGTAAGTAATAGTTTGATGCCAACTTAGAAGGAGGTTCCAAGAAGAGGGCTCAATCGATCAATCAACCAATAAGCATTATTTGGCCCCTACGGAAAGGGGTGAACACACTTAAGTGTATTCTACTGCCCAGGCATTCAAATACAAGAGTGAGATTGTGTGTGCCCTCAAGGAGCTGACATTCTAGCAGGGGAAATACAATATCTTCAAGGGTCAGTTAGCATTTATGCAGAAGAAAAACCCAGGGATGGGGAGGGCACTAATAGTCAGGGGAATCAGGTGAGGATTCTTGGAGGCTGTGACAGTTAAGAAAAGGCTTTAAGGAAGCCTGAGGATAAAGGAGAGCATCCCAAGAAGAGACAATAGATTGTACAAAGGACAGAAGCAGGAGATGGAATTTCTTGGATAGAAAACAAAAGGACCAGAATAGAGAGTGTGTTAAGGAGGCTAATGGGGTGGGGAAGCCTTGAAAGGAGACTCTAATCAGATTGCAAAGAGCTTTAAAAATAAAATAAAGAGGGGCAGTGAGGTAGCATAGTAGAGAGAGTAGAGGCTTTGGAGTTGGGAGGACCTGGGTTCAAATCTGTCTTCAGACACTTCCTAGCTGTGTGACCCTGGGAAAGTCACCTAAACTCCATTGCCTAGCCTTTAGCACTCTTCTGCCTTGGAACCAATACACAATAGTGATTCTAAGACAGAAGGTAAGGGTTTAAACAAAAAGTCAAATATTAAATCCTCTAGGTAATGTGGAGTCAGTCACTGGACCTTCTTAAGCATGGAAATGGCATGGTTAGATCTAGGCTTTAGGAATATTGACTTGGCTATCACATGGAGTGGGGAGAGAATTAAAGCAAGGAGCCTACTACAATAAGGTGATCAGAGTTTGTACCAGATTGGTGGCTGTGTGAATGAAAAGCAGGGAACAGAGCTGAAGTATAATGTATATAGGACAGGAAGCAGGGTACAGATGAAGGGCATAACTTTTGGAGTCAGAAGTCCCGCATTCAGTCCTAGCTCTACTACCTGTGTAACCTATGAGATTTATAAGAAACTGCAAGGTAGCATAGTGAATAGAGTACTGGACTTCGATTCAAGAAGACTGAATTCAAGTCCTGCCTATTAGCTCTATGACTCAGGGAAATTTGCTTAAAATCTTTGGGCTTCAGTTTCCTCATCTGTAAAATGAAGGGGTTGACTCAGTGACCTCTAAAGTCCCTTCTAGCTCTGAATCTATGGTCTTCTGAGGTAGAATCCACAAATCCTGGCATCTGATTGAAAGTGAGGGATGAGGAAGAGCAAGGCATTAAGACAGACTCTCATGTTGCATACAGGGAAGTTCAGAAGAGGGATGGATTGGAGGCAGAAGGAAGAAGATGATGGGTTTTCTTTTGGCCTTGGGGATGTCCAGTTGGACCTGGAGCTCAAGAGAGGGTGAGGTTAGTATGAAAGTCTGGTAGTTATTTGCATAGAGATGTGAGTTAAGTGCTTGGAAATTTAGGAAGTCATTGAGTGAGAGAAGGTAGAGAGAAAAGGACGAATATTACAAGTCATAATAGCCACCATGGAGAGTGGGAGAGTCTGTCATAGAAGAAACAGAATTGCTGTACTGGCTGAGGGCAGATCAGATCAATCTGGAGACCCAGGCAGGGCCAGCTCCCGAGTTCCTCCATAACTGAGCAACACCAAAAACAACAACAGTATGTGGATTGGACTCTGAGATGGGAATCACACACACACACACACACACACACACACAGTGTGTCTACATACACATACATACATATATTAGGGGATGCTTGTTGATTGCTAGGCAGGGCTTTACACACTCCGGGAATGCAAATCAAGTTAAGAAATATTAATTAAGCACCTAATCTGTTCAAGGGCCTGGAAGGAGCCTCAGTTCCTTCATTAATGGAGGATGAGAGGGAAGGATAACCAGGACTGGACTAAATGGTCTTTTAATGTCCCTCCCATCATCTAGTCTCCATCAAGGAGACAGGACCGAGGTGGGGGTGGAGGGAGCGAGCAGGGCGCTAAGAAGCAGAGATGCTTTAGGCATCTGGCAGATGCCTGACACTAGACCTGATAAAGGCTGCCTCCCCCCCCCCCCTTAGAATATGCTAGACAGGGAAGTGGGGGCGGGCTGCTTTTTCAAAGTGGTGAATCCTTGGGGTCAGGGCTGCATTTCCATTTGGGAGATTGCTTAAACTGAGGCTCGCCCTCCTCTGGGACAGTTCTTCTTTGTCCCTCCCAATGGAACAAAACCCCGTCCTCCAGGGAACAAGCGGCTCTGTCCGGGGGGAGGAACGCCATGCATTCAACAGGTGGCCCGCCAGGCTCCGAGCCCAGGAAGAAATGAAAGCCCAGAGCCCGGTGTCCAAAGAGAGATCAGGGCTCAGAGCCGGGTGAGAGGTCAGAGCTCAGCTCAGCCCAGGGCATCTCCTAGCTACCAGCCCTGCTGTGCCTCTCACTCCTTCTCCTCGTCTGTTTCTCCCTCACCACACGACCCGGCTCTCTCCTCCGACGCTGCCGCCTTCCGCTTGCCATCCTCGGTCTGTCTCGCCCTCCTCTCCCTCCTTCTCCCCACTGCCCTACCCCCTGCACCACGGTCCCAGCTCACCGCCTTCCCTTTCCCTCCCTCCCAACCTTCACTTGCCTGGAGCCAAGAGTCCGGATCGGGAGGAACTGGAGCTGGGGCCTGAGCGGAGGCGGGGATCACTCGGGAGGGAGGAAGACTGGCGGTGCGGTGTCCACAGGAGAAGCATGTCGGGGATGGGGGCCTGTATCCCTCCCCTGCTGGGGCACAAACTTTGCCAGTGAGCGGGGGCGTGGATCAACTGATATTGGGAGGCAGGGAAGATTGTAGGGGGTCGAGTCCACCACAGACAAGAATCTGGCTTCACTCCAGGTTGGCAAACCTCCTGGACAATCTGGTCTGGGCTCCCTGAGGGGCGGGCGGCGGGCAGGGCTAGGCTCTGTGCCCTCCCCAGTCCTGCGCTTTTGGTCTTCTCACTCCTGTAGCTTTGGAAGAAATCATTCCTTCAAACATGGGACAGTGGCGGAGGCGGGGGGGTGGGGAGCGGAGGGAGAGAGGAAAGTCCGGGGGACTGCAGAGGGGAAGCAGTCCCAGCGGCGGGCTTCCGATCCCAATGCTCAATCTCACTCGCCCAGCGGCTGCTGGCGCGGGGAGGGACTGGCAGGCAGTCGGGTGGAAGAGCGGAGCTAACGAACAAGAGAGGGAGGGAGCAAGGGAACCTCACGCAATCCCACTATTCCCGGGCGGGAAGAACATGGCGGGCCCACCCACTGGGCGCCGGCTCTCCGACCCAACAACCCTCTCTCCTTCCTCTTTCCACCTTCGCCCACCCCACCCCCGCATCTGGACCAGCTGATACTCTCGAGGAGCACCTTCTCCCCTCCCCTCCCATCCACCTGTCTTCTCTGTCTCCTTCCCCTTTCTCCCTCCTAATCTTCACCCTGGAGTCAATAATTTCAAACAATCTTGCAGGTAAGTACCTGCCCAGGGGATGTCAGGCCTGTAATTGAATACATTGTAACTCCTTCTGTGAATGGTCCTTCCCCAGTGGTGGGGTCCACAGCTCAGAACCCCCCATGGAAAGTATGGGACCTCCAAGAAATTTGCTGAATGGAAAGGGTTAATGCAAGCCCAGAACCAAGGTCCTGTGGAGCTGTCCACTCTGTAGGTGCTGAAATCCATTTCCAAGTCCAAGACCCTTAGACTCCACAGAAAATAATAATAATAGTAGTAGCTAACATTTCTATAGTGTTTTAAGGTACACAAAGCACTTCCACTATATACTAAGCAAGGATTGTTATCCCAATTTTACAAATAATGAAACTGAGGTTCCAAAGCAAAGTAACTTGCCCAGTATTCCATACTTAGTCAGTGACAGTTCCAGGGTTCAAATTCAGGTTTGGCTGATTCTTTCTTGGCCAGACATAAGCAAGGGACTGATGAAAGGATCTGGGGAGACACCCAGGGGCAGGAGCAGTCAAAGACTGTCAAGGATATCTTCACCTTTTTGAGACATGGGTGCTCCAGTACATGAGAATTCTCTCTTCAGCTGGTGTGTGTGTGAGTCTGTCTCAGTATGATAGCCCCTGGTCAGAGCATAAGTAGAGTACTCCACTATCTAAGTAGGGAGAGGTGCAAGGTCTAGTGAATCCTTGCACATTCACTGGTTCACTTGCCCACCACATCCATCTACTTCACACTAACAAGAGAGGACGGGGAAGAGAGGCCATTATTGAAGATGGTCCCTTTATCTCCCCCTCTTCAGTAGGATCTGAAGCAACTAAACACTCCTGGTTGGGCCCAGAGGACCCTGAAATGTGAGGAGGAACGGAGTACAGATAGACCATACAAATGAGTCATAACTTGCCCTCAAGGATATTACATTCTAATGGAAAGGTCAACACAGATAGGGAAAAGATGACCAGGGAAGGGAATTTTGTTCTGAAGAGGTGGAAAGTGTTGGGTGGAAGGGAAGTGTGATGTCAAGATGGCCTGGGTTGGGGGGGCTGGTTTACCTCCTGATAGGAAGTAGTCTCCTTTGGAGAAAAGTAGGGGGAGAAGAGGCTAGAGATGTCTATTCTGCCTTTGTCAGAGCTGCATAATGACACCCCTATGGGGGAGACAGCCTCACTACAACTGTAAAATGAAATTAGGTTTTAGACGGAAATTTCTTGCATCTGTAGGTCCAGGATTCTTCTACAGCCTTTCCAACAGTAGGTCCACTTGCTGGATAGCAGACAAGGACCTCAAATTGTGATTATCATATGTCATGGTAATACTTTGAGACAAGTTCAAGATTAGACAATTCCTGGGTCCCTCTGCCCCTTTCCCCACCAGTTTGAAACCATTCCTGAAGAAGTAGAAAAGAACATAGAGGACCAAGAACCATGTTGTATTGTCCTTTGTTTCTTGAGCTGCCACAACCAAAGAATTGATCACAAAGTGACCAGATTGCCTTGAAAATATTCATAATTAGAAAAGTTAGATTTAAATTAGGAGTTGGTAAAAATAAATATGTATCATTCCCCTTCCAAGTTTATACCATGAAGACTTTCTTAAGAAGCTTTGATCTAGCCTAATTCTTTTTTTTTACAGATGGGGTGACTGAGGCCAGGGGAGGGGAAGAGTCTGCCCAAAGTGTCATAGATGACAAGTAACAGAGGCAGGAAATAAATGCAGGTTCTCTGTTTCTAAACTTCAGGTTGTTTTCATTTCTCCAAGCTATTTCAAAAAGGGAAAAGCAGAAGACTTTTTATGTATAAGGGACATCAAAGACACAGAGACCTGAGAGCATGGGCTCAGTCCATTCTGAGTCATTTATGTCCATCTTTGTTTGGGGTGTATGAAGTTAGGTCCTGGAGGTTTAAATGGTGGCCCTTAAGACTTACCAGTCGAACACCCTCATTTCAAAGAGTTAGAAACTGACATCTAGAGAGGAAAAGGGATAGGTCAAGGTCTCACAGTGACCTAGTTGTAAAGTTGAGTGTAGACCATATAGAGGATTAGGGAGGGGGGAGCAATGGAATTAGGTAGGGAAAAGACACCCATTGGGGCTGTGCCCCATGCACAGCAGCATCCCCTCATCACCCCCACCCTGACTCCAATCCTGTTCTCCAGAGTCTCCCCTTAATGTGAGATCAACTAATCCTAGAAGTTCAGGAGACCCTGGATTATTCCCTGTCGTGCTGAAAAGTCAGCCAGGCAAGGAAGATGTCATGTAGGAGATGGGCCTTGAGCTAGACTTTGAAGAAGCTAGGTCTGGGCCAAGGGAAGGGATACTTCTTTCTGTAGCTGGTGTCCTTGGAGAGACCATTGAATCACAGACCAGAAAGGGACCTCATCAGACAGATGAAACAAATGGAGGCCAGAGAAGGGAAAGGACTTGCCCAAAGTCACACAGCCAGAAAGTGGAAGAGCTGGAATGTGAACTTGGGATCTCATGACTCTTGTCTTAGTGTCCTCTGCCTAAATCTGAAAGAAGTCAGGCAGCAATCAGCTTGGTGAGCTTTTCAAAGAAACTGTGATCCAGCCTTAAAAGCAATATAATTTCCCAGCCTTTAAAAATGAAACTGGGCAGTGGGCCCAAAATGAATTTGGTTCATAGAACAGTCTCAAAAGAAACCAGACTGTGGGTCTGACAAAGAAATAAGGTATGGATTTGTAAAAAGAAACCCAGGTGCATTCTGTTCAGGGCCATAGGTGTAGGACATGGAGACATGGCATGATGGAGTCTGCTTCCTGGTGCCTGCCTGATGTCTGTGGCTTTCTTCCTTCCCTTCTCAGCTCCATGGGACTTTTGAGGAAGTCTCCAGTCATTCAGGGATCCATGCACTCCTGCCACCATTCACCAGTGGTCAGAAGAAACTCATTTGGGCTGGACTCTGTGATGCTGAGGAGTCCAGATGCAAGATGACTCATTGCTTTAGATATGTTCTCTTGTGTTTCTTTCAGCTCTTGTTTTGCTCTGGTGATCCTAGAATTGCCTGGGGTTTAGGGTTATTTGGCTGGGCTCCTTTCCAGTGGCATAGCCCAAGAAAGCCGAGGCAGCCAGATTGGAGAAGCATGGAAGAGATCAGTGGGAGCTGTGTTCTCATCCTCTTCGATGGGTGATGCATCCCCAAGTAGAAGCTGGGATTTTCCCAGGCAGTGTCCAGCCTAAGATCCCTCAGCCCTCCTCCATCCCCCGACTCCCACCAGCACTGCCACCTCCAGGTTTCAACTTCTCTAGAGTCCGGCTCACAGTGGAGAGAGTGTTAGGTATGTGGCTTCTTATTCCTTGAGGGAGGGAAAAACAAGACTATTGTTAAGGACAGAAGGAAGATTTTGGGGAGGGGTGATGGGAAGAGAGATATCCTAGTCATATGGGATGGGTTCTGGGACACCCCTGCTTCAGAGTCATAGGGATGGAGCAAATGACTTTAGGATAAGAAAGGAGGCAGGGTTAACATTTCAGCCTAAGGAGGCAGGGCTTGGTGAAGGTAGGAAGTCTACAGATCCTCCCTCCCCCAGATCACTTTGTATTTCTAAGGGATTTATCTGGAATCCACAGATATATGTATTTGTTGTCTTCTCCCTCATCTAGTAGAATATAAACTCCTTGAGGACAAGGACAATTGAATTTTTGCTTTTATATTTCCAGTATCCAGCAGAGAGTCTTTAGGTGCTTAATAAATATCGGATGATTGGTTGATTATCTATAGGAAGGAATGAAGGAAGGAAGAGAGGGAGAGAGGGAGAGAAGGAGAGGGAGGGATGAAGGGAGGGATGGAGGAAAGGAAGAATGAAGGGAAGAAGGAAGGAAGAGAGGGAGAGAGGGAGAGAAGGAGAGGGAGGGATGAAGGGAGGGAGGGAGGGAAGGAAGAAGGAAGGGAGGAAGGAAGGAAGGAAGAGAGGGAGAGAGGGAGAGGAGAGGGAGGGATGAAGGGAGGGATGGAGGAAAGGAAGAATGAAGGGAAGAAGGAAGGAAGAGAGGGAGAGAGGGATAGAAGGAGAGGGAGGGATGAAGGGAGGGAGGGAGGGAAGGAAGAAGGAAGGGAGGAAGGAAGGAAGGAAGGAAGAGAGGGAGAGAAGGAGAGGGAGGGGATGAAGGGAAGGAGGGATGAAGGGAGGGAGGAAAGGAAGAAGGAAGGGAGGAAGGAAGGAAGGAAGGGAGGGAGGAAGGAAGGGAGGAAGGGAGGAAGGAAGGGAGGGAGGAAGGAAGGAAGGAAGGAAGGAAGGGAGGAAGGAAGGGAGGAAGGAAGGAAGGAAGGAAGGAAGGAAGGAAGGAAGGAAGGAAGGAAGGAAGGAAGAGAGGGAGAGAGGGATAGAAGGAGAGGGAGGGATGAAGGGAGGGAGGTGGTGAATCCCAGAATCCCAGTTAGAGGGGTCATTAGAAGACATCTAGTCTGATCTGTATCTGCTCAAGAATTTCCCCCTCACAACATCCCTGACTAGGAGTCAATCTGTCTCTACTTAGAATCTTCTAGTAATGGGCTCTTCCCTGTGACTGGGGCTGGGACCAGGTGGAAGGACAAACAGACTCTAGGCAGCCTCTGGGATATCTCACATTTACCTTCACTCTTCCCTCCATCACTGGATGCTCCTTCCTCTCCACTGTTCCCAGGCTGGGGGTGGATCCTTAGATTCCCTGCAGAGGATGAGACATAATTTCAGTTTGGATGAGAGCTTTTCTGCTGATCCCCTGACCTTGGGCCCCCAGTTCCATGGTCCTGCTTGAGAGGGGAAGTTCTTCACATGGAACTTCCATCTTTGCTTTTGTCACTTCTGGCTTACTGACCGATAGCTCTGCATCCCTCCAAGTGACTGTGTATATTTCTTGTATTGATTTATCAGCATATGTGTTGAACCAGTCCCCCAACAGAATGGAAGCTCCTGGATGGCAGGAAGCTTCATCTTTGTCTTTGTATCCCCAATACATAGTGGGGTCTAGATTTGAGATTTCATCAGTTCAAAGAATTCCTTATTGACAAAACACCTAAATTAGCATTTTCCCCTGAAACTCATGGTCTGAGAGAGTGTCTTGAGGCCACTGAGAGTTTAAAAGTCTTGGCCTGAGTTACCCTGCCAATATGTAAGACTTGAACCTGGGTCTTCCCAGCTGTAAAACTGGCTCTCTGTCCCCCACCTGGTGACTTCCTGGCACCTTCAGTGCTTAGCACAGTGCCTGACATTAATAAATGTATATTGGCTGAATGGCATATACTGTAGGCATCACAACTAGATGGCTCTGTGGATAGTTTGGTACCTGGAGTCAAGAAGACCTGAATTCAAATTCATCCTTAGACACTTCCTAGCTATGTGACTCTGTCACTTAACCTCTGTCTGCCTCATTTTCCTCATCTGTAAAAATGAGCACCACAATAGCACCGACCTCCCAGGGTTGCTATGAGAATAAAATGAGATAATGTTTGTAAAGCTCTTTGCAAACTTTAATGTTCTTGTAAAATGCTAGCTTTTTATTTTCCTATTTTTGGTCCTCCCCGTCAACAGCACAGCTTCTTTGTGGAGAGGTGGGGTGGGATTGCGTACCTGAAGGGAGGAACGGAGACTAAGAGAAGCCGAGCTGGCTGGAAGTGGAGGGAGGGCAACAAGCTTTTCTAAATCTGTCTAAGAGTCCTCCAGCAGGATGTAAGTCCTCGAAGGCATTGCTGTTGTCATGGCAACATCTAAACACATCTCTGAAGGCTTCAAACCCACACAGATGCAGATACACACAGGCGGCCACACGCGCACACACACACATACACACTCTCTGTCAATAGCCATCCAAGCTCCTAAGAACTTGTCCCTCAGGGAAGTCAGAGCTACAGGTGGTATGACATCTCTTTTGCAGATGAAACAACTGAGGCTCAGTGGGTTAAGGGATATACCAAGCTAGTGATCACCCAGTTAGGAAATGCTGGAGTTGGATTTCAAACCCAGGCTCCTGCCTCAGGGTCAGACACTAACTACTGCTCTGTACTGCCTCTCAGTCCCCCAGGTCCAGCAGCACCCCCTACTGCCTCAGTCATACAACCATAGTGTCATAAATCTGTTTGTGCCCTCCCTCCCTTCCATCCCTCCCCATCACCAGGTGGTCAGCTCACACTTACCCAGTGAAGGCAGGAATCGATCCAGATTGAAGCGGGAGTTCAGAAAAGGATAAGCCAGGATGAGGAACCCTGAGTATGGGGGAAAGGAGGTCCCTGTGTGAGCCACTGGGATTCCCCTTCACCTCTGCCTTTGGTCTGAACCATCCCTGTGGGGCAGACTCACAGGACAACCAAAGAACATACCTAGAGTTGGCCACTTTGTCCAAACCCTTCCTTTACAGATGAGGAAACTGAGGTCCAGAGAAGCTACGTGAGCTTCCCGAGGTCACAGAGGTGGCCAGTCAGAATATGAACCCAGGGCTTCTGACTCCAGAGCAAAGGTTGATGTGGATTGGGAGTGGGTGTGCTGGGCAATCAGAGAGAAGGTAGAGACTCGGGGTTCCAAGGTTTGGGGAAGGACTCAGGGTTCCAAGATGGGCAGATAGTTGGAGGAATGTGAGTCCCGAAGGAGTGAGAAGGAGTCAGCCAGTCAGGTAGAGGGTAGAAGTGAGAAGACAAGAGACAAAAACTTATGGTTCCCCTTGCCTGGGAGCTCTGGATGTCCCTCCTATCAGCATCCCACCCAACCTGACTCCTGTGCTCTCTGTGGCTGAGCCCTCAGCCTCCCACAGACCCAGTTCAGGCTCTTTTCCCCCCTTCAGAAGCCCTGACTGATGGCTCTGGGCTCCACAGGGTGTTCTAACAGTGGATTTTGTGAATTTAAAAATTATTGATAAAGCATTTAACTTGGAGCAATAGCAAGACCCTGGAGTAAAGGTGTGAAGCCCCCCACGACTCTCTGGATTTCCTTGTCAGGGATCTTCTTCTCTAACCACACTGGGAGTGTTGACATGGGCTAGCCAAAATTTGAAGAGGTTTTAGAGACCATGGAGTTCACCTCTGTTGCTTTACAGAGGGGAGCCTGAAGCCCCAAGGACCAGCAGACCTTGGATTTCTTCCTCCTCTTCCTCCTCCTCTTTCTCTTTCTTCTCTTCCTCCTCCTCATCCTTCTCCTCCTCCTCCTTCATCCCCTTCCTCCTCCTCTTCCTCTTCCCTTCCCTTCCTCCTCTTCTGTCTGTCTCAATGTAGGGCTTGGCACATGTTTGAACACACAGACTGTGGGGTGGGGAGGGGTGAAGTAGATGGTGGGGTAAGGCGGATTGTCAGGAAGGAGGCTCGCCAAAGCCCTCCCAGTACAAAACTTACCCCCAGCCATGTGGAGTGGCTGGAGCTGGGGCTGGGGCCAGGCCTGGCCTTTGTGTCTGTGTCCCCCAACATCTATATCTCCCTCGAAGCACTGTCAGTGCTGAGTGTCCAGCTCGGGGTCCCACTTCAGGCAGGACCCCTTGGCCAGTAGAGAGCAGGAGGGAGCATTAAGACAAAGAGCCTGGAGAGGTTCAGGCTGGAGCTGAGCTGTGTTCAGTTATCTGAAGGCTGTCCTCTGGAAGAAGGATGGGGCTCATGGGACTTGGTCCCACTAGGAACAGGGGAGGGAGGTTCCAGAGAGACCAATTTCATCCAACTCTCTAAGAATTTGAGTCGGCCACCTAAGAGGAGAGGCAGTGAGCCTTCTGTCCCTGGAGGTGTGCGCAGGAAGGCTGGAGGAGGGACCTGGATCTAGGAAAGTGCACAGAAGATTCCCAAATGAGTGGGTGGATGCCTCAGTGGTTCCTCCTGGGGAGGGGACCATAAGCCAGGTTTTCTAGGACTTTGGGGCCCCCCTGCCACAGGTCCTTTCCCCAGGAGGTGAAGCTGAGGCTTCTGGGTGCTGAGGCCCATTGTGACTCCTGAGGGATGGCAGCTTCCCTCTCTGGGCCCCTCAGCTGGAGGCTCAGCACCTGAGAGATAGAGGCTGAGATAAGGTCGAGTAAACTCGAGATGGGCTATTCTATTTCCTTCTGGGTCAGGAGAATGAGGCCACTATGAAATCCACACCAGGTAAGTCAGCCCCACCCCCTGCTTTCTTCCTCTCTAGACCAGAGCCCGGCACTGGGCTGGTCTGGGAGCCTGGGGACCAGATCCCACCTCCTAGGCCCAGAAAGTCCACCAGGCTGAGGTCCCACTGCCCTCACTTTCTCAAATAATGGAAGGGAATGGGCTTCTGTGGAAACCACCAGACCAAGGCCATCTCTGAAATGCCCAAGCCTCTCTCACGAGTGGGTCATTTGTCTAGCCTCCACTTGCAGACCGTCCAGAGATGGGGAGCTCTCTACCTGTCTCAAACACTGAAGAGGATCTGGAAGCTCTTTGGGCCTGAATGAATGGACTCCTCTTTTCTTTGCCCATGTAACCTCGCTGTACCACTGACCTCCAGGAGGGCAGGGAAGGGGTCTGGGATGACACTTTGGCCTTCTTCGGGAGCAGCTAGTACTGACCCAAGGTGCATTGGTGTTGGGAAGAGGAAGGAGAGAAACAATGGCAATACCAAGCCCTTTGTTCTCAGAATTCCCGAGAAAGAGACAGTGAACACACTCCCACTGGACAGAGGGGAAAACTGAGGACCCAGGAGGGTGGTTTTCTCTAAGGCCCCACATTGGATGAGTGTCAAGAATCAGACCCTGAATGCTAGTCCAGGGCTGGATCCATGGAATCCTGCAGCCTCAATCTCTTAACCACCTACCTTCTTCCTCTCTCCCTAACTCAAGCCATCTTTTCCCCTGGAGATGCTCTTCATTCTCTTCCCCCTCCCCCAATGCTCCCCTTATCCCCCTCCTCCCCACCCACCCCAGGCCCTCTTCACTCACCCAGGCCTGCAGCTCCAATGAAGATGCCTCCCACAGCCGCTGCTGCAGATGACACAGACACCCCAATAATGATGCTGCCCGCCAGCAGGCCCAGGCCAGCACAGGCCAGCTGCAGGCATCGCAAGTCCCGGCCACTGATGGAGACATCCATGTAGGGCTGGCCTGGGCCTTGTCCCTGAGCACCCACCGGCTCAGGTCCTCAGAGCCTGGGTGACTCTTCCCGACTGTTGCTAGGCTCCGGTAGGCTGCTCAGCATCCTGCCTTAACTGTGGGCCTGGGCAGGAACTGTCCCAGGCCCATCCCTGCCCCTACCCTGCTGCCTCTGCCTTCCCAAGTCCCTGGATCCTCCTCTGCCTCCAATCTTAGCCCCTCTTCTAGAAGACTCTCTCTGGGCAGGGCTGCTAGCCAGGTCCCACTGAGGCAGGATTTCTGCTTGGGCCGTGGAGGATGGGGAGGACCATGGCTCACCCCGCTGCAAGCTGCCCTTTGCCCATCTACCTCAGAGAGAACGTGGGCACCGCTCCTCCCACCCACACATCCTGCCTCTGCTTACTGCTGCTTCCAGGGTGACTGTCTGGGACCCTGTGATCCCAAAAGGGGAGGGAGGACTGAAACGCAGAGACCACAAGGGCTCAGGTTCTTCAGGAGATAAAGGCAGGGGTTGCATTATGAATAAGGACAAAGCAACATGAGCTGGGGAGTGGTTTGGGATGGGCAGGGAGGGAGACGGTGCCTGGGCAGGGGACGATGTTCCAGGTGGCTTCCCTTGCTCCTATGCTTAGATTGGGTAGTGGGGTGTAGTGGAAGAAAGGGCCTAGTTTAGGGAGGGGGGGTCAGAGGACTTGGGTTCAAATCCTGACGCTACTTCTGAGCTGTGTGACATTGGACAAATGCCTTTCCTGTGCTATGACCCAGTTTTCTTCTCTGTAAAATGAAGGTTTTGGATTCAATGACTTCTGAGAGCCCTCTCAGTTCTCATTTTTTTTTCTGATATTCTTTTAAGGTCCCTCCCAGCTCAAATAGTCTGTATTCTCTGCTCTTTAAGTCCTTTCTAGCTATTCTTTGTTCTCTGTTCTAAGCTCCCTCCCAGCTCTGACTTGTTCTATGCTATAAACCTGCTGATCTCCAGGCCCAATTGTCCCCTACTGCCAGGGCTCCAGTGTCACCTGACAACCCTTTAACTGGGTCTAAGGTAGATTCCTGAGGGGTGATAAGATGCCATCTTCCCTCCTCCATGGACTCGGGATCATTCCCTCTGCCAAACTTCTCTGTGCCTGTCCAATGTAGCCTTTTCTTCCCCCTCCTCCTCTGTGGTACCCAAGCACTTAGCCTCCTTGACTGCCCACTCTCTCACCATCACCCCCATAACCAATTTGTGCCAAACCCTATTGTTTCCACCTTTGTCATCTGCCTCTTATACATTCCCTCCTCTCCTTTGACACTGCCAGCATCCCAGGCAGGCACTTATCACCTCCCTCCTGGTTGGTCTCTTTGCCACAAGTCTGTCTGTCTGTCTCGCCAATTCATTTCCCACTTAGGGGTCAACCTGATCCTCCCAAAGTGTGTCTGACCATGTTACCCCTCTGTCTTTTCAGCAAACTCCATTGGTTCCTCATCATCTACAAGATCAAATAAATCCTCTGACATTCAGAGTCCTTCATAACCTGATCCCCCATCTTTCCAGACCTCCCCTCAAGTGCTCTCTTTTTTTAAAAAAGCAAACATTTATCTTCTTAGAATCAATACTAAGTATTCGTTCCAAGGTAGAAGTGAGGGAAAGACTAGTCAGTTGTGGGAGTTAAGTGTCTTGCTCAGGGTCACATAGCTTGGAAGTATCTGAGGTCAGATGTGAACCCAGGTCTTCCCACATCCAAGCTTAGTTCTCAGCCTATTGAGCTGTGTGACCCTGGGCAAGTCATTTAACCCCTCTTGCCTACCTTTTCCTGCTCTTCTGTACACAGTACTGATTCTAAGACAGAAGGTAACGGGTTAAAAAAAAGAAGAGAAAGTATCTTGGGCTTTTCTTGTGGGGAAGATGCAGAGATAATGACTAGATGCTAATTGAGTTTGATAAGTGCAGAACTAGTGGCATGGCTGGACTCAAAAGAGAATTGTTAATAGTTTAATGTCGACGTGGTAGGAGGTCTATAGTGCAGGTCCTCAAGGATCTGTGCTTGGCCTGGTTTTGTCGGAACATTTTTATCAGTGATCTGAATGAAGGAAGAGCTGGTCTGCCCCTCAGGTTTACAGACATCCAGAGCTGGAAGGCAGCACTAACACACTGAATGACAGAGGCTGGATCCAAATGGATCTTGACAGGCAAGTGAATTCAGCTTAATCTAATAATATGAAATTAAATGGGGACAAATGTAAAATCTTGAACTTTGCTCCCCCCCAAATCAAAGTCACAAGTCTATAAGAGGAGGGAGGCATGGATGCCATGTAGTTGCTCTGAAAAGGACCTGGGGGTTTGAGGAGACTGCAAGCTTAACATGCAACAGCAGTGCCAGGAGGCTGCCCAAAATGCCAGTGTGACCTTAGCCTGCTTCAATGATGAGAGACAGAGCTTCGGGGAAGAGGGAGGAGAGAACTCCAGTCCTCAGCAGGCTTTACCACTGGGTTCACTCAGTCAACAAACTCATATCCAGTACTTGACACATGCCAAGCTTGAGAGACAACATGCCGATAATTCTGTATCTAATAGGGATCTGTGATATAAATTGTGGGTGCCACAGTTTAAGAAGGCTGTTGATTACCCTTGGGGGGGTCCACCAGAGGGCAGCCACGATAGGGAGGGCCCTGGAATACCTGTCATATGGGGATGGGCTGAAAGAGCTGGGAATGTAGAGCCTGAAGAATCAGGGAAGGATGTGAGAGTCGTCTTCAAGGATCTGAATCATTGCCACAGGGAAGAGGGAACAGACTTTCTTTTCTCTAGAGCCCAGGAGAAAGGTGGTGGTGGGGGGGGGAGGTACAAAGAAGTCAGTTTAGACTAGATGTACCAGATTGGGGCAATGGATGACTTCTGATCAATGAGATTATGGATCTATTTGAGGATTTTGGCAAGGAGTTATTTAATGTGAGAGTTGTGTCACAATGAAATGGAGGAAGTGGTTTAGGGAAGGTAGGAAATACCTTATAAAGTAGTGAGTTCTGGGGGCAGCTGGGTAGCTCAATGGATTAAGAGCAAGGCCTGGAGACAGGAGGTCCTGAGTTCAAATCTGAATTCAGATACTTCCTAGCTGCATGATGCCAGGCAAGTCATTTAACCCCCATTGCCACTTTTCTGACTTGGAACCAATACATAATATTGATTCTAAGATGGAAGGTAAGAGTTTAAAAAATAAAGTCATGAGCTTCCCATCATCCAATTTGCATTTAACCATATTAAAGAGGTTGTAAAAGGTCTTTTATGTCTGCTATGAAGATGGAGGAGGCACTCTTTGAGGTCCCATCCAGCTCCAAGAGACTGTAACAGGGACTATGCACAGTCCTCCTTCCCCTGAAAATCTCCCTTCTTCCTCCTGGGCCAGCCAGGCATTCCTGGATAACAACAGCCTCTGTCCCCAGATGTTCGAATCTCCAGCTTCTGTGTTAGAATGAGATCTGATTACTCCTCTAATTAGGCAACAAATGACAGGCTGAGTCCCCAAGTCTGAGGATTTATCCCCCGCAGATCTATCGCAGGAGGAGGCAGCAGAATAATTGTGCATGAAGCCCTTCTTATTTGCCGGCAGTGAGCAGAAACACTCCACCCCATCATATGCACAGTACTGGTGGCTGGCTGTTTATGCCTGATGCCAAAGGATCTTCATCATCATATCCAGAGGCCCTGGCTCCCCCGACCCTCCAATCCTCTCAGCAGGATCTGAACTTGACCTTTGAAAGTGGAACAGGCTGGAAGCTATCATCCCTGCTCTTGCCACTGGTCCTAACTGAGACTAAATAGCAGGTGATTGTGGGATTGCTGAGGAGGTCAGAGCTCAGTCTGTTGGCAGGGTTAGGGGGCACAGGTGGCTTAATTTAGGGGGTCAGTCTAAGCTGGGCAAGGATGAAGGCTGCCTGTGATTAGGATTAGGGATCAGCATGTGCCTGCCACTGGGCTTGGGGCTCACACTAAGGCCAGGATTATGGCTTGGATCGAAGACACCCTTTTCTCTTGCTTGTCTTTCTGCATTGAGTTCAGCTGCTATCCCTGATATCATGACTATCACTCCCTCGGATGGATCTTGGATTCCTTCTAATCAAAGTCAGTCACAAAACTAAACTGAGCTCACCAAAGAACTGTTTCCAGTTTCTCATTTGTCTTCCTAGGACAGCAAAGAGGAGCCCCTTGCATGAAACATCCTCTAATAAAGACTGAGGTTGGCAGTTGGCATTAGCAAATGATTAAAAATAATAGTAACTGGGGGCAGCTGGGTGGCTCAGTGGATTGAGAGCCAGGCCTAGAGATGGGAGGTCCTAGGTTCAAATCTGGCCTCAGAAACTTCCCAGCTGTGTGACCCTGGGCAAGTCACTTTACCCCCATTGCCTAGCCCTTACCACTCTTCTGCCTTGGAGCCAATACACAGTATTGACTCCAAGATGGAAGGGAAGGGTTTTAAAACAAAAATAATAGTAACTAATGCAAACAGAAAAGGTAGGCCTAAAAGGAGATGGATGCTTCATGAGGTAGTGAACTCCCCATCACTAGAACTATCCAAATGAAGACTAGATGATCCAGCTCTGGGGCCCTCTGGCACAGGTCTGTTCAGTCATTATATTTCCAAGTCAGACTTTGGTGTCTGAGCCTCTGGTGCGAAGGAACATCAATAGCTGCCACTGGGCTGAAGCTTGAGGAGGGATTCCTTAAGTCTTTCTTTCATTTGATCTTGCTAACAGCCTTGGCAGAGAGGCAGGGCCAGGGATAGCCCTCCTTCCCCAGCTTTTACAGAGGTAGAAACTCAGGCCCAAAGTGAGATAGGTATTATTCCAGAGTCACAAAATTACTAATAGCTAAAGGGGAACAGGAGTCCAGGTATCCTGACCCCTGGCTGTGGTTGGGTGGGTGGAGGATGAGGCCACCTTCTCCAGGAAGTCTTCCCTCATTCCCTCCTCATAAGGAATATTTGCATTTATGACTTAATAGGTATCTTCTCTCTGTGTCTGTGTCTAATCCTGTCTTCGATGACGAGCCTCCTGAAGGTGGCACCTTGCATTTGGCAGCCCAGGAGGCTTCACACTGAGGCCCTTAAGAACCATTGGCTGAATGACCTTAGACAGAATGGAGTTGGCAGAGGTAATCTATAGGTAGATATTAATTAAACCATAAAAGTTTGTAGGCATATAAAACAGGCATATTTTATAGAGCTTATACAAAGTGATTGTTTGGAGTTATGGAATGGTTCCAAAATCACTAAAGCCTATGAATAAGGAGTGCCTTCCTCCCCCTCTGTCCAGGTCTTGGTTTCTTCATTTGCAGACAGAAGGCAGTTGGCCTGGAGGGCCTCTAAGGTTCCTTCTAGTTCTTGATCTTATAAAATCATTTGCTCTATCTACCAACTTGGAACAAGGTGAGAGAACCACTAAGGAAAAGCTAAGCGGGGCTGGGATCAGCCGACTCCCCCATTATGCCTCCAGCCAAGGAAGGGAAGCCAGTCAACCCCCCAAAATGGCGGATGGAATGTCATACGTGAGGAGCAGGAAGCCTTGTTTGGCTAAAAAGCGGACTGGAGCTTAGCTGAGAAGGACCTTCAGTGAGGAACAGAGGACTCTGGTTTGGGTTCTGGAGAAAAGAGGGAGCCACTGATGTTTCTTGAGCGGGGACTGGCACAGACAGACCTGTGTTTTAGGAATATCATCTGGGAAGCCATATGGAGAGCATTGAGGCAGAGAGACCAGAGAGAGGCTGTCGCCATAGTCTGAGTGAGCTGCGATGAGTATCTGAGCTGGTGTGGTGGCGGGCAGGGAAAAGGGGTCAGATTTTTGATGGGCATGTGAGAGTGAGGAGCTGACCACGAGCCTGAGGTTGTGAGCCTGGGCAGCAGAGCCTGAGGGGAATAAGGCCCATGGGACAGTGACAGGGAGCTCAGGAGAGGGAGGAGATGGCACTGCTTTAGAGCCAGGGAGTTTAAGATGTCTGTGAGCTATCCAGTGGGACGTGTCCAACAGGTGACTTGGCACGGAGACAGAGACAGAAAAAGAAAGACAAAGAGACAGTCAGAAGGAGAAAGAGACGTAAGATCAGAGAGAGAGATAGAAGCAGGGGGAGAGAGACAGAGAAGTATTGGAGAGGGAGAGAGAGACAGAAAGAGACAGGCAGAGAGAGAAAGATGGAGGCTGAGGGAAGGGAAAGAGAGAAACAGACAGAGACAAAGAGACAGACAGAAAGAGATAGAGGTGGAGTTGGGGCAGAAAGAGAGACAGAGAGGGGAGAGAGACAGAGACAAACAGTGACAGAGAGACAGAGAAGTGGGGGAGAGGGAAAGAGATAGAGATAGAGAGAGAAGAGAGAGACAGGCAGAGTGACAGAGAAACAGACAGAAAGAGAGAGAAAGAGAGATAGAGACTGGGGGAAAAGGAAAAAGAAACAGAAAGAGAAAGACAGTCAGAGGGAGAAAGAGACAAAAGGACAGAGAGATAGAAGCAGAGGGAAGATAAATAAAGAGGGGGGAGAGAGACAGAGACTGAGGGAAGGGAAAGAGAGAGACAGACAGAAAGGCAGAGACAGAGGGAGAGAGACAGTGGCAGAAAGAGATATAGAGGCATGGGGGAGAGAGATAGAGACAGAGAGGTGGGGGAGAGACAGAGACAGAGAATCTAGGATAGGAGAGATCATTTCAACTACTGAAGATGTCGAGAGACCTTTTCCAACATGAGGGCAAAGGTCTGGAGACTAGAAACGGCAATCAGGGTTCTACAAATGGAACTGGAACAGTTGGCTGGAACAATGTGAAAGATGTCTAGGACAAGATTGTGCAAGGGCCTGAATGCCAGGATAAACCATTTGGAATTCCTTTTGGAAGCTGCCGGGATCCACTACGGGGAGCACTGCCTGGGCTCAGATCCTGGCAATGGGGAGAATCACATCTCAAGATTCTCTGTGATGTCTCCAAGTCATTGCTCCCTGTTTCTTGTGTTTCCCTTTTCAAGTCCTTGCAATTGGTTCCCAACCTACTGGGCCAGCTCTCTCTCTCTGAAGCCACTTATGACTCTGGAGTCAATGGACCTGGCCTCTGAATTCAAGGATAGAATGGCGATTTTGCCAGTTAGAGGAAGAACAGGGGAGCTGTTGGGGCAGGGAGGCAGCAGCTGCCCACAATAGGCCCTGCTTCAGTGGCCTTCTGTGGGAAATGTACTCGGCAGGTTTTGTCCACAGGGTGGGCCAGACAGCTCTAGGCAAGGGAAGTTGAGGCACTGAATCCAACAGGGACAGGGGAAATGGGCCCAGAGCAGTGGCCTTGGGGATGGTCTGTGGGGAAGTTGCCCTCTGGGCTGGCTCCCCCTGACTCCACTGCCACATTTCCGGAGCAGGTCTCCTTCCCTGTGGAGTCAGGGAATCAGAGAAAGCAGATCTCTCCCCTGAATCCTTGCTAGGCTGGTCAGGGAGGTGAATGATCACAGAGGCTAAAGCAAGGATTCTCTGTAATGTCCTAATTCTCCAACTTGCATCCTTTCCCACGACACTCCCACCATACAAGGGATGCTCGGGTTATTATCCTCATTATAGACAAGGACACTGAGGGGCCCAGAAGCAAAGTTCCTCAGGGGCCCATAGGAGACTTCCTCAATGTCGGAGAGGAAAGGAAGGGAAGAGAATAAGCCTTTTTATAGCCCCTACTGTGTGCCAAGTGCTATGCTTAGTCCTAGAGACTGATACAAGAAGTAGAGTATCTCCCCTCAAGTTTATGTGCTAATGGAGATGGCCACATGTAGAGGGGAGTGATGGCCAGAAAGGGAGCTCTTTGGTCCAGAAAGTTACTGAGACTGTAGAGCAAACAGTGTGTCTGGGCATTTCCTGAAAGGGTGGTATGAGAGAGTCTCAAACCTCTCTGCTTGGCACACAATTTGGCACCACCTCACTCTTCCGACTGTAGGCCATAGCACTCCCCTTTGCAGACTCAATCAAGAACCCAAACTGGCTGACTCTCTGCTTCCTAACTATCTATCCCCTGTGTTCTCCTACAACCAAGCCTTTGCTCAGACTATACCTTCTACCTGGAATACCTTCCTTCTCTTTCATTTCCTATTGAATTTCTACCCATTCTTCAAATCTGACCTTAAATGGCAGCCTTCTCTGTTCCTCCTCCGACTCCTATGGCATTAAACTAGACCAGGGATGGCCAACCTATGGTACAGGTGCCAAAGATGGCATGCAAAGTACTCTCTTTGGGCTTATGCCCCCCAGTTCATTACTAGAAAGGCAGAGGAACTCAGGCAGAGTTGCTCCCTTCCCTCTCCCTCATGTCTGATGATGTTTTTTCACATCACCTGCTCTTCTCCCAGCAGCCAGATGGGAGTGCTTTCTCCCTTCCCCGTGTGAGATAAGGGGGGGGGCAGGGAGTACCTGGCACTTGGTGGGAGGGGGGCCCAATATAGGGTCTCTGTGGGGGGAGGCATGGCACTCCAGCTCTAAAAGGTTCGCCATCATTGAACTAGACCCTTGCACGTACTCACCAGAGACCACTGTTTCTCAGAGTGATCTGGGTTGTGTCTTAGTTCTGTCTCTGTTCCTGCCCCAAACTGGGGGCTCCAGGAGAGCAGGGCTCCTGTCCAAGTCTCCCACACACACCATGTGTCCGGCGTAGCCTGTGCATGCCAAACAAAGGGCTTTTGTCACTGCTATGGCTATTGTTTAGCTCTGGACACACCTCCAGCATCCATGCCCACGCAGCAACAGCTCCAGAAGGACAGGGGCTAGAGCATCTCAACAGCTGTCACGTGGAGGAGGGAGGTGACTTGTTTTAAGGGTTACCACCCTCCCTCCCCCATATACCTCCCAAGAACCGAACCAGGAGCAATGTGGGGAATTAGGGGGGTTGTCAGGAAATCTGTCCACCCGAGCTGTTCCAGAGGGGCACAGGCTGTCTCTGGATAGGGTGGGTCCTTCAGGCCAGGGCATCATGGTGCTGTGGGAAGAACTCTGCTTTTGGCCTCGAGGAATCTGGGCTTTCTCCCTACTACCTGGGCAGCCTCAGGCTGGCCACCTGTCTGGTCTCCTTCCTTCCCCTGAGGAGCTGGTCACCCTTGGTGGCCTCCCGGCTTGAAGACTGATCCAATGGCCACTTGTGGAGGATGCTAGAAAGGGCATCCTTCCTCTGGGATGGCTAGAACTAGATGGCCCCTTCAATGATGGAATGTCAGAGCTTGGAGGGGGGAAACAGAAGGCTGCTTGCCCAGAGAGAGACCTTCAAATTCATTTTACCAAGAGAAAAGGAAGTCCGGGGAGAGGGAGGGAGGGAGGAACTTGTCCAAGGTTGCACTGAGCATCAGGAGTAGAGCCCAGCTTGGCTGGTCCCTGCCTACGTCAAACCAGGCTGGGGAAAGGGGTGGGAGCGGATGGATGCAGAAGGTGAGGGGAGCAGAGGGAGGGGGCGGGGCGGGGCTTCAGGAGGGCTTATCCCTTTGGGGGAAGGATGAGAGGACCCAAGAGGCTGGGATTTAGGGGAGATACAGGGGACTTCCCGGAGAAAGAGGAGGGTTCCAGCTGAGGCAGCCAGGAAACAGGGAGGGCGGGGTGTTCCCAATGGGCACAGGGGGGAGATTTCTGGAGTCCTCGCTGGGGCCAGAGTGGAGCTGTCCACCTCGAAGCCCCTGGGGTGGGAGATAAGGGGAGACAAAAGCGCATTGGAATTCCTGGAGGAGGGGAGGGAGGGCTGCGAGTGGGCCCTGTGATTAATCCTTGGCTCCCCAAAGGAATGAGCTGCTTGCTTCCTGGGGCCATGCGGAGGATGCCAACAGCCTGGCCGGGCTGGCAAGCCGGCTTCCACGGCAACAGGCTGCCATGGTGACAGGGATGCTGTCCGGAGGAGGGGAGCCTGAAGAGGAGAGGTCCAAGGGGTGTGCGTTACAGCTCCCTCCCCCTGGCTGCATGGAGACAAATGAGGAAGAGGCTCCGAGGCGGATCTGGTGGGATGTTATTGCCCCTTAGGTGCAAGGGGAGCCTGGAGGCCAGCCAGTCTGATGAACGTGCCAAGAAACTCACAGTGCCCTGCCTCCCTTCTCCATCTTGCTTTCTCCTCTGCCCAGGACCCCATCCTCCCAGCCTGGGCAAGTATCAGGTTGGCAGAACTCAAAAGCCCCTCAGACTCCTAGCATCGGATCCAACGTGAACTGGAATCTCCATCCCACTTTCCCAGCTTCTGCTTGCAGATCTCCAAGGATGGGGAGCTCACTACCTCATACCTCACAAGGCAGCCCATGCCACTGGGAGACAGCTTTCTTCTTAGAGGTTTTTTCCTGACATCAAGCCTAAATCTTTCTCTTGGAAACCTCCAACTATTTTTCTTGGTTCTGCCTTCTGGGGCCAGGCAGAACTAACCCGTTCCTTTTTGGCATAGAAGGCAGCTCTTCTGTCTCCCTGAGTCTTTTCTTCTTCGGGAGAAGCCTCCCTCATTCCTTCCTTAGAGGGCATGAATTTAAGACCCTTCCCCATCTTGGCTGCCCTCCTCTGTTCTCCAGTTTATCTGCGTCCTTCCTATTGGTGCCCAGATGTGGCGTGGCCAGGCAGGAACACAGCTGGCTGGCTGCCTTTCTAGTGGACAGTCTCTCAACACTCATTTGTCTGGCTGCTGACACCATTGGTGCTTGTTGAGCTTGTGGTCCATTAAAACTCTCGGATCCTTTTCAGAACACCTGCTGTCCCATCCTTGTAGCTGGGGGGAGAATAATTTTTTTGGTACCCAAGAATAAGAATCTCTATTATCTCTTATTCAAGTCCATTTCTTTAATTTGGTCCAATGTTGTAGTCTCTCTAGACTTCCTTGGAATTCCACTGGCATTTAGTTTCTAAGGGAAGTTGGCGACAGAGTGAGTAGAGCTCCAAGCCTGGAGAATAGAAGATACTAGTTCAAATCTGACCTCAGATACTAATCAAGTGACTCTGGGCAGGTCATTTAACCTCTGTTTGCCTCAGTTTCCTCAACTATAAAATGGGCATAATAATAGCACCTCCCTTCCAGGGTTGTTGTGAGGATAAAATGAGATGACTGTAAAAAGCACTTAGCACAGTGTCGGACACATAGATAAGCTTTGTCCAAGGAACGGATAGAAATGTTGGACAGAATGGATCCAAGCATGGATCTCTGGGGGTTTAGAGAATGTCTGGTCCAATCAAGTCTCTTGACAGAAGAGGAAACTGAGGCCAAGAAAAATTAGATGACCTCATGGTTGGTATTTATAGATCCCTGAAAGGTTGATAAAGTGATGACAGACTTGTTATAATTTCATTTGATCCTAACATGCTATTATTATCCCCATTTTACAGATGGGGAAAACAGAGTCAGAGAGTAACTGACCTGCCCTGGACCTTAGAGACAGTGTCTGGAGTAGGATTTGAATCCATGCCTTCTCAATTCCAGGCTTACCATTTTATTCCTGGCTGTTTCCAGAAGTCCCTGATCATCCTGGGAGAAGGGGAAGAGTTAGGATATGAATCCAGATCCTCCCTACTCCAGGCAAAGCCACCACTCTTTCCACCGGCCTAAACTTGCTTCTCCATTTGACGGTGAAGGAAACTGAGGCGCAGAAAGATTGAGTGAACTGCCGAGTGACAAGTCCTGAGGCAGAGAGTGGGGCTCAGAGGCAGGGCTCGCCCTCACAGTGCCTCTCCACACAGCCCCCCTCATGGGTCTCTCAGAGGGGCTGCTTCCTGCGATGGAGGCTGGGGCAGTTCTGGAGCTGCCAGACACCCCTCTCTCCCAGAGGACACCAGACGGGGCCCTCCTTTCTCTGCGGCCTGCAGTGACTCACTGGGTCAGCCTGAGTAGCACCAGTGGGTGGGAGAACAGTGGAAGGCCAAGAGGATCCCTGGGGAGCCCAGAGGCGGGGAAGGAGAGAGCAGACAGTGGGTGGCCCCCGAAGGGGCACCTGGGCCGGCTGCTGGGTGGTCTTGGGCAGGTCTCTTTCCTCTCAAGCCTCAAAGACCTCCTGTAAAATGAGGCGAGGATTTGTGCCGGACCTCCTGGAGAGCCCGAGCTACCCGGATCCTGGCAGGCGGCCTCAGGCCTTGGAAAAGGAAGTGCCAAGGTCGGAGGCCACCAAGACTGGCGCAGGAATCCCCTCGGCGTCCTGGCTGGCGCGGGGCAGCCCCTTCCCTCTGGGATGGCTCCCATCGGCCACTCTGCCCACTGGGACCGAGCAGGGCCAGTCCACGGCCCGATCCACCAGAAGAGCTTCTCCAGGCTCAGCACCTCCAGGCCCCCCAACCGACTCTCTGATGGGCTTGTCCTTGGCGTCCTCAGGCTGACCACTGGCTCCTAGATGCGTCACTCGAGGTCCTCCGAGTCTTCCTGTAGCAGACCTTCGTTGGACCAGCGACTTCGGGTAGAGGACGTCGGAGGGAACTCTGGGAAGGAGCTCCGAAGGGGACCGCTGGGCATCTCGCCTACACTAGCGATGCCTCACGCTCCTCGCTGGCGTGTGCGCCGAGGGACCCCCAGACGGCCTGCGGGGTTCAGAACGAATGCTGGGGACCTCGGAGACCTCAAGCGCTCCAGAAGCAGGCCTGCAGGAACCAGGGAGCCCCGGCAGAGTGCTCACGCCGACCCAGGGGTTACCCAGGCCACTGTGTGGAGACTCGCTCACCAGCCCCAGCGTGTACAGAGGACCTCACAAGGAGGATCTCTTGGACTCTCCGTCACCCTGGGAGGTGGGTGCTATTACTACCCCCATTCTGCAGGTGAGGAAACTGAGGCAGAGGTGAAGCGGCCGGCTGTACTGGAACTCAGGTTTTGGACCTCAGGCTTAGGGCCCCCCAGCAGCACCCAGCAAGATGTCTGTGCCCATCTCTGCCTCCAAGGGCGAGCTCTGGTGCACCACCTCTGTGAAGCCTTCCCTGCTTGATCTCCTGGCTGCTCACCACCACCATCACACCCCCTGCTTTGGATGTGGCTCAGTCCAGGATGGCTCATAAGCCCCAGGGAGCATCAGCCTGTGGGCAGGGGCTCCCAGGGCCCTCACACACAGGGCAGGGGCTCCCTGACAAGGCCTGAGACCCTCACATAGGGCAGGGGCTCCCCACAAGGCCCGAGACCCTCACATCGGGCAGGGGCTCCCCACAAGGCCCGAGACCCTCACATAGGGCAGGGGCTCCCTGACAAGGCCCGAGACCCTCACATAGGGCAGGGGCTCCCCACAAGGCCCGAGACCCTCACATAGGGCAGGGGCTCCCCACAGGGCTCTGGGCCCTCACACACAGGGCAGGGGCTCCCCACAGGGCTCTGGGGCCCTCACATAGGGCAGGGGCTCCCCACAGGGCCTGGGGCCCTCACACACAGGGCAGGGGCTCCCCACAGGGCCTGGGGCCCTCACACACAGGGCAGGGGCTCCCCACAGGGCTCTGGGCCCTCACACACAGGGCAGGGGCTCCCCACAGGGCTCTGGGCCCTCACACACAGGGCAGGGGCTCCCCACAGGGCTCTGGGCCCTCACACACAGGGCAGGGGCTCCCCACAGGGCCCGGGACCCTCACACACAGGGCAGGGGCTCCCCACAGGGCCCGGGGCCCTCACACACAGGGCAGGGGCTCCCGGCCCTCACACACAGGGCAGGGGCTCCCCACAGGGCCCGGGGCCCTCACACACAGGGCAGGGGCTCCCCACAGGGCCTGGGGCCCTCACACACAGGGCAGGGGCTCCCCACAGGGCCCGGGGCCCTCACACACAGGGCAGGGGCTCCCGGCCCTCACACACAGGGCAGGGGCTCCCCACAGGGCCCGGGGCCCTCACACACAGGGCAGGGGCTCCCCACAGGGCCTGGGGCCCTCACACACAGGGCAGGGGCTCCCCACAGGGCCCGGGACCCTCACACGCAGAGCAGGGGCTCCCAAGTACCATTTGCTGAATTGGACTATCCAAGGTGAAGGAAGCTAAGACGGGGGACCAGTGAACTGTCAGCCCCCCTCCCCCCAGGACATACTCCATCTATACTTAAAATAATTTTATTAAAATAACTACAGCTCAAAACACCACCGTCACAGTGTATAAAAGTCTTAAATAGGCAACTCCATATTCCTTAATGCTGGTCGTGTCTGCAGCACAGAACAGAATCCAGCAGCCCCTTCGGACGTCCAGAAGGCCCCCGGCGGGCTCCCCTCCTCTGGCTCCAAGCAGCAGGGAGTGAGCCGCCCATCCTCTGGGGACTCCCAGCCCGCGCCAAGGTCTCCACGTAAAAAGGCTCCCGCGAGGAGGGAGACCAGGAGGGAAGGCCGGGCCGGGCGAGGGGAGGCCTCTGGGGGCAGCGAACACCGTTTTCTTCGTCTGAAATGGGCTTTAGCAGCAGGTACGAGCGGGGAAGGGGCGCCTCCCGGCCCCACAAGAGCGACGCCGTCCTCAGCCCGGGACAGGCCGCACGCAGGAAGATGGATCTGATTTGCTGAACTGGAAAATCAGAACGCTGCACCCCCTTCCGTCGCGGGCTGGGGCTGGGGGTCCCTGCGATCTGGACGGCGACGGCCTAAACACTCCTCAGAGCTGCCTGGGAGCAGCGCCGGGCTCGGACGGCTTCGGAAGCCGCAGGAAATGACCGCATTCGTCAAAGTGACAAGTGACTTATCTTTTCCCGACAGCCCCTCCGAGAGAGCTCCATTGCTGAGGCCCCCGGGGGGGGGGGGGAGCGGCATTACCAGGAGGGGGAGGCGGGGAGGGCCGAGGGACAGACGGCGAGGCGGCCCGGCCTCCCCACCGGGGCCATCCCTGGAGCCAGGGGCCGTCACGGGGCCCCCGGGGCAGGCTCGGGCTCTCCGGGGCGGCTGGCGTGAGCCTCGGCTCTCCGGCGGGCCAGGGAGGACTTGGATGGGGGGGAGAGCCTCATGGAGCAGAGGCCTTCGCTCAGGGCCTCCTCGCCCAGCACGTGCTCCTCGTGGTGCGAGAGCTGCCGGTTCAGGGCGATGGCCTCGGCCGCGAACAGCGTCAGGTCTTTGGTGCTGCTATTCCTGAGGAGAGAGTCCGAGTGGGGATGAGGGCTGAGCCAGAGAGGGGGCGGGCTGGCCCAGAGGCATTCTGGGATGGGTGGCAGCCTGGGCTTTTCTGGCACAACGACCTAAGGGGGAGGGGACAACTGGGCCCGGCATCCTGGTGGGGAGACCCTGGGCGGGTCTCTTCCCCTCTCACGGCCCATCGGCCCAGGAGGTCAGCAGCCTGGTTAGAAGCAGTCAAAGGAGAAGGGGGCGCTCGCCTCTAGGAGGAGGCCCGGCCTCTGTGAGACCCTCTCGTCCTCGTGAGTCTGACAATCCGTGCCATCCCAGGGGGCCCCCCGCTGACCCCCGCTCTCTGGGGGGAGGCCCAGGGTAATTCAGGCCTTTGTTCCACTTGGGAGCCTACCCTGGGGGGGCCCTTTGGGATGGGGAAAGCCTCCCAGGCTGGGGGTCAAGCTGGACTGCCGGTCCTGTAGCGAGCACCCACGCTGCCAGGGCAGCTCCCCGGGCTACTTCCCAGGGCTTTGGGCCAGCCCACCGCTCACACCTGCCCGGCCCCCTTACCTCTGCAGCACCTGCGGCGTGGGCAGTCCCCTCTCCGGTGCCTGCTGGAATAGGAAGGGAGAGGCGGTTGCAGAGAAAAGCCGACCCCCCTCCCCAGTACCCCCCCAGACCAGAGCCTGCCTGGGCCCGGGGAGAGCCAGCTCAAGTCCTGCTTGTGCCCCTGCCGAGGGGCCTCTCGTCTGTAAAATGGGCGCAATCACTTCTGTGGCCTTTCCTCGCCAGGAGACGAGCATTCCGTAAAGCAGGGAGGTCCGTTTACAGGGCGCCCCCCCCCCAAGGGAGGACAGTGCAGGAATCGGCAGCCCATTTTACAAAGGAGGAAACGGAGGCTCCAGGATCCTGCTAGCATCACATTCAGAGAATGATGGGATGGAGCGCAAGCAAGAGCCTCGCGATCGCGGGGTCCATTTCTCTTACAGATGGAGAAACTGAGGAAGGGAGGCCCGGCCTGGGCCACTCACCCCCTGCACCCAGGGGTGCTGCAGGACCTGGGCTGCGCTGAGCCTCTTCTTGGCGTCTCGGACGAGGAGCCTGGAGATGAGGTCTTTGGCCTCGGCCGAGATGTGCGCCCAGTCCTTCTCGGGGAACTCGTACTTGCCCTCCTGGATGCTCTCGAAGAGCCGGTCCTGGGGAGGGAGGGCCCGTCACCTCCCCTCATCCGTCCTGACCCCCCCGAAGCTCCCTGGGATCCACCTCAGCAGGGCCTCAGTTTCTCCAGGGGTGGCATGCCCTGCACCCTGCTCTGTGGGGCCCTGAGGAGGCTCTCTATGAAATACCTTCGGCACCCTCTACAGTAACAAGCACGTTAGAGGCATCCAAAGGGAGCCAGGGGGATCCGAGCTCGAGTTTAGCCTCAGACCCCTTGCTGCGTGACCCCTCTCAGCCTCACTTTTTTCATCTGAAAAATGGGAACGATAGACCTCACCGCCTAGGGCAGTGGAGACAAACTGCTAACACGTAGAGGCCCGAGAGGCTCTAGAAATGCCGACGCCGGCAATTCTGTTCTCACCATCTCGCCCGCTCCCCCCTCGGACAGGCAGCCCGGGAGCTCCCGCCCTCCAGGGCTGCCTTTGGATCCCCAGCGTTTGGGGCGGGGCCTGGCACACAGCAGGAGCTTAATCACTGTTGGCGACCACACTTGTTTCTACTCCTATATCGTATTGCTTCCTCAGTCTCCACCGAGGCCTCGGGGGCATCCAGGGGATGGTGGGCCAGGCCTGCTGCCTGCCTCAGCTTGGATGCTGAGCCCTGGCACTGCCAAGCACAGAGAGGCTCACCAGCAGAGGCCCTGCCCTGGCCTCACAGTCTTCCCCTTCTATGAGATGCCCAGGGGCGGCTCAGGAAGCTTATACCAGCTCCTGCCCTCTAAGCTGCCACAGCAGGATCCCTGGGACTCAGGCCGCCCTATCCTCACGTCTGAGCTCTGGCGGGGTCCCTGGGATACAGGCCGCCCCTATCCTCATGTCCGGGCTCCTGGCGGGGTCCCTGGGACTCAGGCCACCCCTATCCTCACATCTGAGCTCTGGTGGGGTCCCTGGGACTCAGGCCGCCCCTATCCTCATGTCCGGGCTCCTGGCGGGGTCCCTGGGACTCAGGCCACCCCCATCCTCACATCTGAGCTCTGGCGGGGTCCCTGGGACTCAGGCCACCCCCATCCTCATGTCCGGGCTCCTGGCGGGGTCCCTGGGACTCAGGCCGCCCCCATCCTCACATCTGAGCTCTGGTGGGGTCCCTGGGACACAGGCCGCCCCCATCCTCATGTCCGGGCTCCTGGCGGGGTCCCTGGGACTCAGGCCGCCCCCATCCTCATGACTGGGATGAGAAGCAAGCTGGGCATGCTTCCAGTGTCCTGGGGGCGAGCCAGGGGGCTCACCTGGCAGACTTTGCAGACCTCTCCCCGGTCCCAGCCACAGTCGTTGCCACAGTGACCCACGAAGGGAGGGTAGCCACTGAGCATGATGTAGAGAACCACGCCGAGGCTCCATAGGTCGCAGCGCTTGTCGTAAAAAGTGGCCTCTTCTGTGAACACCTCGACCACCTCAGGCGCCATGTACTCGGCTGAGCCGCACTAGAGGAGAGAAGGGAAGGGAAGACGCGCACAGGGAGGACAAGCTCGTATGAAGCCTCGACGACACAGAGCAAGAGTCCAGGTACACAGATACAGTGAGAACCTGCCCGCCATTTTGAAAATGCACTGCATCCCACCACCCCAAAGGCCCCTGCTGGTCAGTGGCACACTCGCAGCTATGGGGGCTCCAAGAGGAACTGAGACCAGCGGGACGAGCCTCCCAGCTTCCTCCTGGAGCCCACCATGGAGAGCAAGGCCACTTCTGGAGGCAGCTCTGCCTCTGGGGACAGACAGAGCCTGTCGAGTCCCTCTTTACCCTCACAGCCAGCCCTATAAATCCTTGAAAAGAAGCTCTCAGCCTCCGCATCCCAACCCCAAGGGCCCTCTTCTCTGGGCTGAGCATCCCCCATTCCTTCAGTCTTCCTATGGCAAGATGTGCAGGCTCTTCCCCCTCAAGGCACTCTTCGGTTCCCTAGAATCCTCTCTACACCACAGTACTGAGCAAAGCTGAGCCACCCTCCAAGCAAGGTCTAAGCAGCCGCCCTCCTACCAGGCCCAGCCATGATGACATGCTGAATGCAGCCTCGAATGGCATTGGTTTCTGGGGCCACAATAGTATCCTGGCAATTCCTTTTAAGCTTGTGAGCCGCTGAAATCCCTAGATCTTTTTCAGAGAAATGGCTACCTTTTCCATCTTATTTATAAATTGATATTTTTGAACCCAAAGCTATGACTTTACATTTATCCCTCCTGAATTTCAGCTTATTGGATCCTCCCCCACATTCTAGCTTGCCATGATCTCTCTGGATCCTGATTATATTATCCAAATCGTTACCTATCCCTCCCTGCCAACCTAAGAAGTGTGACAGCGATGTCTCTATCCCAGTCATTGTTAAAAATGTTAAACAGCACCAAGGCAAGAACAGGAGTCCTTCAATTGGAGACTTCCTTCCAAGGAGGCACAAATATCTCCTTAATGAGATATTTTAGAATTTTCCAAGGAATGGAAGTCAAGCTCGTGGCCTGCAGACTCTGTTCTCTCCTCTTTTGTGAATAGAGCAACCCATGCTCTTCATCAGACATCCTCTCTGATTTTTTTAAAGTTTAAACTATTTCATTGATGTTTTTATTTGTACATCACCTAATTTCCCAATATATTACTTTTACCTTCCCCTCTCAGGGAATCATACTCTAGAACAAAGAATCAAAGTCATCAATAGTTGAATGAAACCAAAGATCAAAGCTGATATCATATGTGGTATTTCATATGTATAGTCTTTCCCTAAGATCAAACTGGCTCAAAATAGGAAAATAACACATATATTCATTCTTATTAAAAAAACAAAATCAGGAGGCAGCTGGGTGGCTCAGTGGATTGAGAGCCAGGCCTAGAGACGGGAGGTCCTGGGTTCCAATCTGACCTCAGACACTTCCCAGCTGTGTGACCCTGGGCAAGTCACTTAACCCCCATTGCCTAGCCCTTACCACTCTTCTGCCTTGGAACCAAAACACAGTATTGATTCCAAGATGGAAGGTAAGGGTTTATTAAAAAAAAAAAAATCATCCCAAACCACATGACTCTCTCAATAAGTTCAAACAAAGTTTCCTGGCCATTTCTAAGCAACGCTGTCTACACTCCTCCTCATCCCTTCCCTACTGGATCCTGAGATCCTTGAGATTCTGAGCTCCGAGGGAGCCGTTGCCTGGTTTTGTCTGGAATCAGCCTCATGTCGCATTCTGGTGATACATCATAGGCAGCAGAAACTTCCCTCCCCTGCCACTTCCTAGCTCCCCTTTCTGTACTGTCTCTCTGAAAAGAGGGCCTAGGTTGCTTGTTGCATTTGTATCCCCAGTGCTCAATGCTGGTTACAGAATAAATACTTAATAACTGCTTTCTCATCATTCACCTGAAAAACCTCTGGAAAAGAACGAAAACTCTATAAGATATAGGATTGAGTCCAAGGACTGCTTAAAAATAGGATAAAAAGTAACTACCTAAAATTGAAAGCTAGCATTTTATACAAAAGGGACACATCAGAAGCTTTCCCAATAAATATGAGAGTAAAACAAAGATGCCCCCTTTCCCCTCTATGATCTGACATCATTTTATAAATACTAGCAATGGCAAGTAGCCTATAGAGAGAAACTGAAGGCACAAAAACGGGCAAAGAGGGGACAAAATTATCCCTCTCTGCTGCTGATGGTATTTTAGTCAGGAAATCCTAGAAAACAGCAAAGAAACAGACAATAGCTTTAGTAAAGTAGCAGGATACAACATAAAACCACAAAGATCAACAGCATTTCTCCTTAGAAATAATAAAATCCAGGAGTAAATAATAGAAGGGGATGCCCCATCCAAACCAATGAAATATGCATTCAGTATCTAGGAGTCAGTCTATGCCCAACACCTGCATTAACATAACTATGGGAAAAGAGGAGGAGTGATTAGAGGGATATTCGGTGCTCATCGCTGGGTCACAAATGAAGACAGAAACTAGGTTTATTTCCAGATTTCATGTACACCAAACTATCAAGGAGATACTTTACAGAGCTAGACAAAATCACAAAAGGCTGGGGACAGCTGGGTAGCTCAGTGTGTTGAGAGCTAGGCCTAGAGACGGGAGGTCCTGGGTTCAAATCTGACCTCAGACACTTCCCAGTTGTGTGACCCTGGGCAAGTCACTTGACCCCCATTGCCTAGCCCTTACCACTCTTCTGCCTTGGAGCCAATACACAGCATTGACTTCAAGACGGAAGGTAAGGGTTAAAAAAAAATCACAAAAGGCATTTGGATAAACAGAAGCCCTCGAGTCTCAAGGGAAATCGTGAAACAAATTAGGAACAAAAGGGAAAAGGGCACGGATAGACTTTGAGTTCTGCTAGAAAGCAGTAGTTGCCCAAACTTTGGGGCTCAGTGGGTCTTCTTAGATGACAAAGACTCAGAACCACTGAACTCCATAACCCAAGAACATAATTAATAGGCGAAGCTGCTGACAGGCAACTATCCCAATAAACAGCTAATCTGCTGAGAAGGGGTGGGGGAAGACACAAAGGGATTGGGGGGGTTTTGTTTTTGGTGATGAGTTACTGGCTGGAAGAAGGAAGAGATGCTTCCTTACAACGATACACAAATGTGTGCTGTGCATCTTAAAATACATTAAAGAGAGGATATGAGGGGAAAATTATTATGAAACTCATAAATCTCTTAAGAGAATCTCAACATGGAAAGTATCTTGAGTGTGTTCAAGAGAAATCTTAGGATGCCTGCCCTGGGTTCCCAGAGGCCCCATCTCTGTCTTTAATGTGTCTAAAGGGAAGAAAATGACCAAGAATTTTCTCCTAGGTCCCCCCCCCAATTACCCCCACCTCCATCCACCAAGCTCCAGAAAGGTCTATGTCACTCTCAAAGAGATGGGGAGGCTCCAGGCGGTGGAGGATGGGGCTCATAAAACCACTGATTTCAAACTGGCTGCTCAAAGGTCATCTCTATCTCAGTGGGTCCATAACAGAAACATCATCTCCAAAATAGATCTTGGCCCTCCACAAAAACCTTGCCCTCGCCCACACATCCTTCCCAGGTTCCCAGGGTTGGAAGTTACAGTCATCCTCCAACTCCTCCTTCTCCCTCATTTCCCATCCAGAGACACTCGGCTGGTAGAAGCCAGTCACCAGAGTGAACAGAGCACTGGGTCTGCAGTTAGGAAGGCCTTGAGTTCAAATTCCACCTTAGATACTGACTAGTCATGACCTTGGCAAATCCCATCACCTCTGCAGTCTCCATTTCCTCATCTGTAAAATGGGGATAATTCCTAGGATTGTTGTGAGGACAAGATATTTGTACAGCACCTGACATATAGTAGGTGTTTGAAAAATGATCTTTCCCTTTACTTTCCCGTTCCTTTCGTCTCCATCCTGCCCCCTCCAATCACACAGCCTCCACTCTAGCCCTCTTTACTTCTTGCCTGGACTTCCTTGGCCCAAGGTTTACCCTCTTCCACTCCATCCTTCCCTCAGCTTCAGAGACTGCAGAGCCCTCCCAATACCCATGACCTGAGCTCCCCTTGATTTCCCATCTCCTCCAGGATAAAACCACTTCCCAAACCTGGCCCTCATCTACTTTTCCAGCCTCAATAGACACTCCTCCCCAGACCCTGTGGTCCAGAAAAACTGGACTACTTGAGATCTGACACAGGATCTTCATTTCTCACTGCCTCACTTTTCCCTTGGAGAATCCCTCCCTCCCTCCATTCCTCTCTCCCTTTCTTCCTTCTGCCCAAGTACCATCTTGTCTAGGAAGCCTTGCCTGGTTTCTCCCTCAGCCTTCCCCACTCCCTAACTAGTGCCATCCCTTCCTAACTTTATTTGGTTTATTCTGTACAGATGTAGACAAAGCATACTAAATAGCAGCCAGGTGGCTCAGGGGATTGAGAGCCAAGATTAGGAACTAGAGGTTCCAGATTCAAATCTGACCTCAGACGCTTCCAAGCTGTGTGACCCTGGGCAAGTCACTTAACCCCCACTGCCTAGTCCTCACTGTTCCTTGGAACCAATACTAAGTATTGATTCTAAGACAGAAGGTAAGCATTAAAAAAAAAAAAACAAAAAACCATGCTGAGCATGATAGAATCAATGCTATCCAATTGTGGGGCTGGAGAAGACTTATGAGAGCCCCTTGGACAGCAAGGAGATCAAATCAGTCAATACTAAAGAAATGAAATCAGACTGTTCACTGCAAGGATAAATACTGAAGCTGAAGCTGAAATACTTTGGGCACATAATGAAAAGCCAGGACTCATTGGAAAGGACCCTGATTATGGGAAGGACTGAAGGCAAAAGGAGAAGAGGATGAGATGGAGAGAGGGTACTGGAGGCAACGAACATAAGCCTGGACAGCTTGGGAGATAATGGAAGATAGAGAGGACTGTTGTGTCACAGAGTCAGACATGACTGAACAACAACACGTGCAGGCAGGGCATCTCCAAAGTCTTGTGTCATTTTAAGCTTTTAATAAACTGACCAAAAGAATCCTGACCTGCAAGGCCTAGACCTAGAAGACACTGGGAGGTGGGAAAATAAGAAAGGAGGAAGGCACGTCATTCCTCTGCCCTTACTTCCCCCTTCCTTGGTCTTGCCAGCATCTTGGCTGGAGGAGGGTACTCCCTGAAGGTGGCAATAGTTGGACAGGGGGAGTGTGAAGGACCCAAGACTCTGGACTCCAGCACTAGCACGCAGGACACATACCGGTGTAGTTAGCTCTGGAGTCGTGATGGGGGTACAAGAATTGTTGAGCTTCACGCCGCTGCCCAGGTCAAAGTCACAGATCTTCACTGGGGACACCTGGAATGACCAAGAGCAGAGGGTTACAGGTGTCGTGACTGTCTCCAAACTAGGGTCACAGGACTGGCATCCAGGTTACAGCAAACATTGACTCAGTACTACCTAATGCACTCTGCACGGTCCCTGCCCTCAGTTTACCAAAGTCAACTAAAGCTTCTGCAGTCAGCTCAAGTTATGTCATCAAGATGATGTCTCCTCTCTGCTGACCAACAAGAGAATTAATCTAGTCACAGCCAACAATCATTAGGGCATTCTAACCAAGAGCCCAATTAACTTCTCAGAGTCTTGTTCACCACCATCAGGAACCCAATCCCATCATTTCCCAGTGAGGAGTCACAGAACCTGAAAAGGTTAGTGATGGCAGGAAGTAATGGAAGAATGTGAACTGGAACGACCTCCAGGAATTGATGCAGAGTGAGAGGAGCAGAACCAAGAGAACATTGTACACAGAGATGGATACATTGTGGCACAACTGAATGTAATGGACTTCTCTGTTAGTGGCAATGCAATGTCCCTGAACAACTCAGAGGAACCTATGAGAAAAACCACGATCCACATCCAGAGAAAGAACCGTGGGAGCAGAAACCCAGAAGAAAAACAACTGCTTGATTACATGGGTTGAGGGGATATGGCTGGGGATGTAGACTCTAAGTGATCACTCTAGTGAAATTATCAATAATATGGAAATAGGTCTTGATCAATGACACAAGTAAAACACAGTGGAATTGCTCATTGGCTACAGGAGTGGGGTGGGAGGAGGGGAGGGAAAGAACATGAATTATGTAACCATGGAAAATATTCTAAATTAATTAAATAAAAATTTTCAATAAAAAAAGGAAGTAATGAAAGAAAATTGGACCCAGAGATGGGCACAGAGGGATGTGGCCATGGATCTAATCCCCCACAAACAAGTTTTAGCTCTGTGACTCTGGGCAACAAATGGAGAAAACAGTCCTCACAATACCTACAGAGTGTGCCTCCCCCCTCCCAGGGGGCTTCCAGCAAAAGCTGAAGAGCCATTGGTGACAAGATTCATCCTACTGACAAAGGCTGGACCAGATCCAATCTAGTTCCTGAATTACAGGTGTAAATCGAAAGCAATCATCTTTGAAACTGGGACTTAGAAAAAAATACACACTCATTTGTCATTCTGTCCTGCTGTAAATGCAAGAAACCCCAATTAGATAGTACTTAGGGTTCACAAAGCACTTTTATTTACAACCCTGGGGAGGTGGTAATTCAGTAACATCACGCCCATGTTATAGATGAAGAAACTGAGGTTAGGCACCCTGCCAACAGGCACCTAGTTAGTGCCAGAGACAGGACTGGAATCTGGGTTTTCTGGCGGATGGTATGGGGCCTTTTACTATTCTACAAGAGGTTGCAAGGCCTATATCCTCTACCATAAACACAGGAGGATATGCTTTGCGTCCTTTCTGGAAGGATTCTGGGAAAGGTTTTGAAGCTGGGCACCCTAGAAAGCATTTATTTTGTGCAGATCAGACACATTTTAAAAACTCAACAAGCTACTGAGCTCGCCTCAGTGCTGCTGAGAATGAGCAAAGGAGCTGGAAGGATGCACACATTCAGGAACACAGAAACATTAACTCTTTGGGGCCTGCCCACACGGCCCGTGAGCGAGCTTGTTAGAGGCTGGCACCCTACTGAAGAGTCAGGGCCAGTGGCAGGCCCCCTTTCCCCATCCCCCACCCCTCCTGGTGTCGGTGGCCCCAAAGTACCTCTGAGGGGGATTCACACAGGATGTTCTCTGGCTTCAGATCTCGGTGAGCAATGCCTGAAATGAGGAGAGGGAAAGAAATGGTTAAAATATAGGCAGTTATTAGACACTCCACACGCAATTAATTTTTTTTCAAATGCTGCTGCTCACAGATTAATTCCCAATTATGGTACATTAAAAAATTAACGAGCTGCAGGAGACAGAAGTAAGCAGGGCCACAGGGAGGGCCCCGCTGACTCGGGAGCCTGCAGAAGCCGGGCCGAGACAGCCAACGACTTTGAGCCCTCCGCCTCTGAGCGCTGCCATGAGGGAGAGCAAACTGAGGGCAGTAAAGAAGCCCGCAGCCCCCCGTGTTCCGGCAGCAATGCGGTGATAATTAGGTCCTCATTTAGCAGCCTCTCTGGGGATCGGCACGGCTTTCCCTCATTTCCTCTCGTGCGGCCACAACAAAAGCTTTCCACCACACAGGATGCCCTGGATTGCCGGTGGACCAAGTGTTAACAAGTCTCCTGAGGCCTGCCTAATTCCCCTCCCCTCCCCTGGCTGCTCAGGGCCAGAGGAGGGGCTTAGGGAGACCTTGAGAGAATGTCAGGAGGACAGAACCAAGAGCCTCTCTTCCTCAGGGGTGCTCCTGGGGTTGACCAGCAGCAGAGACACCCGGGGAAGCTGGGGGCCGACACAACGTCCTATTCTTCCTGTTAGGGAGTCTCCAGGTCAGGTGGGCTTTCTATTTACCCACAGCAGGATCCAAATAAAAACCCGACAACGGGGGTGAAAGGGGGCTCGGCAGCTATTGGTCCCGTCCTCTGCCAACCCACAGAGAGCCATAGCAGAAGGCCTTGAGGTCCAAAGCAAAGATGGCGGCTCGGAGACGTTGGGATGCCTCGCCGGGGATACCCGATTTGCTTTGACAGCAATTCTCCTGGGCTCAGCTCTGGGCCCCACAACGCCTCAGAGACCCGTCTCTTCCATAAAGTGACCCTCTGCACACCTGTCAGCGGCTGTCACCAGCCGGGGCCCTGCAAGCTTTGCAGAGCTCAGTCACTTCATCCAAGCCGTCTAATTGAATGAAAACCCACAGCAACCGAGTTCCAATTTGCCCAAATGGAGCTGGGCAACCACCGGCGGCTCTAAAAACAAAGTACTTTCCCATTACGGCTAATGTTTCCAAAGGCGGTTGGGGCTGCCCCTCACTTCCAGCTTCCCAGGGCCAGGCGACAGGCCAGGGACCCCGGCCCGGATACCAGGCGGGCTTCCACCGATTTCCCAGAGGTTCCGCTGCTCTGCGGCTGGCATTTTCAAAGTACAGACCCTGTTTCTAGGCTGACCATTCAGGCCCCATCCGTCTTCGTGCAGTCGAGTTATTTATCAAGCTCCCCAGTTTCAATCGTTTTTCAGCCAGTTCAAGGATTGTGTGCTGAGCAGGCGGTGGGGGGTGGGGTGGGGGGGCGAGAATTCCCAAGACACCCGGCAGCAACCCCAGCACACACCTGGAAGCTGGCCAAGGCCCAGCCCCCTCCACGAGGGACCTCGAGGAGACGTGACCCACTTTTGCAACGATGGCGGCAGCGTGGGGAGATGCTGTAAATCTTTGTCAGGCAGGTGTTACCTGCACAGATCCCAGCCTTCAGATGCGGAGACTCCGCCATTCATCACAGCTGCCACGCAGTAGACAACTGCACTCCCTGGGATGCTTCTCCCAGGTGGGAGCGCTACCCCCAACCGCCACCCGTCCAAGGGAAGATCCCGAGCAAACACCCAGAGGGAGAGGACAGAGCAGGACTGTGTGCATGTAAACATGTGCAGACACACGCGTGTGGGACAAATCACACGGCAGACCTCTATAGGTGAGCCATCAGTCCTAAGAACAGACTCTGCCGGAGGTCCATGACACAGAAAAAGCAAGCACACGCAAGTCTTTGCTTGGAGATCAGAATCTGTATCTCTCTAGGATATTTAGATATTATTTTCTACGATGAGTATTTTTAATATTTGTTATTATAACTATTATTTCCTCCTATAATTCCAAGGAGGTAGGAGGTGCAGTAAATAAGAATGCTTGCTAGGTCTGGAGTCAAGAAGACCCAAATTCAAATCTAACTTCAGATACTTCCTGGTTGTGTGACCCTGGGCAAGTCACTTAACCTCCTAGTGCCTACCTAGCCTTTACTGCTCTTCTGCATTGGAAGAGATACTTCAGGCCAATTCTAAGACAGAAGGTAAGGATTAAAAACAAATCAACTATCTCTGGCTGGAAGACTCTTTGAGGAAGGACGCTGGCCTGGTGTCACTAGTATCCTTGTTTAGTCAGACCTTGTGGTGAGTGTTAAAAAACTGACTGATTTCTCTTTTAAGACTGAGGTCTAGGCCATATTGGCTTGAGGCCCTTCATACTTATTCCTTTCTTACTCTTTCTCTCTTTGATTACTCATTGTATTGTTAATTAAAATCTCTATAAACCCCCCCCCCCAAAAAAAACAAATCAACTAACTTGTGCTTGCCTCAGTTTCCTCAAATGTAAAATGGGGATTTTAGGAGCCCCTACTTTCCAGGGTTATTATGAATATCTAATGAGATAATATTTGCAAAGCTCTTGGGATGGTGCCTGGCACAAAATGGGCACTTAACAAATGTCAGTTTCTTTCCTCTACTCGATATAAGTACCATGAGGGCAGGACCATGGCTGACTGTTACAACCACACCTGCCCCTATAGGCTGGCAAAAGAAGCTACCCACATCAAGAGCTCAATGTTTGTGGGACTAATGGTTTTAGATAGATGCCATGTATCACTTTAAGGAAGGCTCCTTTTATTTCGGTGTTTTCTAATATTTTATAAGGAATGGAATGTTGTGTTTTGTTAAAGGTTTTTTCTGCATTCATTGAGATGACCATATGGTTTCTGTTGGCTTTATTAATGATATGGTCAATTATGCTAATGGTTTTTCACCCTGCATTCTTGGCATAAAATCTGTTTGGTCAGGGAGTATGATCCTTGTGATATAATGCTGTAATCTCCTTGCTAGTATTTTTTTTTAAATTTTTATATCAACATTTTTTAGAAGATTGTTCTATAGTTTTCTTTCTCTGTTTTAGCTCTTCCTGGTTTGGATATCAATACCCTGTTTCATTAAAAAAAAATCTAGAATTATTTCTTCTACCTCTATTTCCCCAAAGAGTTTATGTAGTATTAGAGTTTTTGTAGTATTGTAGTATTAGAGTCTTTGAATGTTTGGTAGAATTCACTTGTGAATCCATCTGGTCTTTTTCTTGAGGAATTCTTTGATGGTCTAAAAATGTCTTTTTCTGTAATAGGGTTATTAAAGTATTCT
Organism: Monodelphis domestica; assembly: GCF_027887165.1. Lineage (NCBI taxonomy): Eukaryota > Metazoa > Chordata > Mammalia > Didelphimorphia > Didelphidae > Monodelphis > Monodelphis domestica. The sequence continues at coordinate 31,384,075 of NC_077228.1, read as the reverse complement.
ATTTCTTCTTCTGTTAATCTGGACAGTTTATATTTCTGTAAATAATCTATCTTACTTAGACTGTCAGATTAATGTTTGTGAAACTGAACAACCTCTTAATTCTCACTGCTAATTTATTTAGGTAAAGCTTTTGGCCTCCATTGAGCCAGGTATCATCAAGGAAAATGTTTGTAAAAAGATGATGATGCTTACAACAAACACATCTCCCTCAGAAGAAGAGTGTGTGGGCAAAAAATGTTGGTCAATCCTAAAGCTTACAAAGGTAATGGAAACCATTTTAAAAATAAAAATCCAGGGGGCAGCTGGGTAGCTCAGTGGATTGTCAGGCCTAGAGACGGGAGGTCCTGGGTTCAAATCTGACCTCAGCCACTTCCTAGCTGTGTGACCCTGGGCAAGTCACTTGACCTCCATTGCCTAGCGCTTACCACTCTTCTGCCTGTATTGACTCCAAGACGGAAGGTAAGGGCTTAAAAAAAATAAATAAATAAAATAAAAATCCAGTGAATGAAAACTATCTACCTACATATGTAAATGAGAAGTCTACTGATCCAATACCAGGTTATGTCTGTAAGTGGAATGCAAGAAATAATTAGATTCTAAACACATGCACACACAGACCAACCGGCTGATTTCTTAACTTGGAATAATCTTGACAATGAGTGCCTGCTCAATGGAAAGTAGCCCTCAGCTTTAGATGCGTGGGTCTCTCTAGACACATGCCCATGTGTTTGCGCATACACACCCACTTGCCTGGGTGGGGCTGCTGCAATGAGCATCTGCCTTTTAGAGGTAGAGTTTGGGGGGATTTGCAACAAGAATCTGAGAAAGTCAGGGCCCAGAGTCCCAGCTATGCCAATTCTCCTAAGTAGGTCATTTTTTATGAACGAATAAGTGATAGCTAACGAGGTGGCACAATGGATAGAGAGCCAAGCCTGCAATCAGGAAGACTCACCTTCCTGGGTTCAAGTAGGGCCTCAGATGCTTCTCAGCTATACAACACTGGGCAAGCCACTTAATCCTATTTGCCTCAGTTTCCTCATTTGTGAAATGAGCTGGAGAAGGAAATGGCAAACCATTCTAGGATCTTTGCTAAGAAAATCCCAAACGGGGTCACGAAGAGTCGGACCCAACTAAAATGACTGAATGACAAACCCAAGTACTGAACGTGATTAGGGGGCTGCCCAAAAGACCTCACTGATGGAAGGCCTTGGGAAGGGATACAGACTACTTGCTGGGTCACTAAGTAAGAGGGAGCCTCCTTATCACCACTGACATAATTGCCCCCAAAGTAATAGTCTCTCAGCTAGTGGCATGGCTTAAACAGAATTCCGGCTGAAAAAGAAAGATGACTTTGGGCTCCCTTCCAAGCTTCAGAACACCCATCAAATCCACAACATTCCTTCACCAAGCAGCCAGGCTAGGCCTTTGCAGAGCCCTGGGGAAGGTGCCTCCAGGGGCCTGACTCACTCACCTTTCGTGTGCAAGAAGTCCAGGGCACAGGAGACATCCCGGACCACCCGGCTAGCTTCCCGTTCATTGAAATGCTTTCGTTTTTGGATGTGGGTCAAAATAGAGCCTTTGGCATGAAAGAGAAGAGGGTAGGGGAATGGAGAATGAGGAATTTGTTAGATACCAATTGGGCAAACGATTCCATGATCTGACATGGCAATCTGCTGGGTTTGGTAGGGCTCTGAGTCAATGTGTCAGAGTTGGTAATATTGGGGACGCCAAACCATCCCCAAGATTTTGGTTCAGCTTGGCTCCAGAAGGCCAAGGTGGTAACCCCTTTAATAACAAGAACTGGCATTTATAAACTGCTTTACAGTTTGCTAAGCACTTTACAAATGTTACCTCATTTTATCCTCATGATGACTGAGAGGTAAGAGCTATTATTCCCTCCATTTTACATATGGGGAAACGGAGGTAAACAGAAATTAAGTGACACGCACAGGGTCATACAACTAGTGGCTGACCCAGGTCTTCTGGATTCCAAGCCCTGTGACCTAGCTACTGAGCTCCCTTGCTGCCCCTGGCTCCAGGACTGGGGCTCCCTGGACCGTGGGAGCCCTCCTGCAGGGGGCTGACCCCCTAGCTCTAGAGGACTGTCCTTCAGAAGCACTCGAACACCCGATTAGACATGCAAACACACATTGGCCAGAACAGCTTTTTCTGAGGATTTCCTCACCCTGAGGGGACAGTTAAAAGGATCTGAGAGGGAAGACAAAATGTTTACAGAGACCCCCCCCAACCTGTCAATGGGTTGTATTCTGTGAGTCCCGTCTAACTAGTGGAGGCAGCCTGCCTGCGGCAAACCCCTGCCTGGGAATGTGTGGGAGCCTCTGGTTCCCTCAGAAACACAGGAGTCCAGAGTTGGAGGGGGGCTGAGTGACCTCGCAAACATCTTAGCCAACCAGGCACCCTGGGCACCCCCACGAGGCCAGGCCATTGTCCCTCTGGACAGTGGTCATCATTAGCATGAGGGGAGGAGACCTGCCTCTCCACAACCGGATGGATGGCTCTCTTGTTCCCCTGAATGACCGACGGCATCCAGGCTGCCCTCCTCTGCCTCACTAGTCATCCCTAACACACAGACTGACACACAGAGCCCCCCCCATACAATTCCTGGAGAGAAAAGGGGGAGCGGCCTCATCTCTGCCAGAGTAGACAAAGCTGGGTTAAACACACACCATCAGGACAGAGTCGGTCTGCAGGGCCCTGGGGCGGCTCAGGCTTTATCCCATGTCTGCCTGCTGGTCACCTGAAAAGAGAAGCCCCGGGAGGCCCAGGCCCTTCCAGAACAGCGGGAACACAGGCTGCGTGGGGCGCCAGGGGTCGGAATCCCAATTTCAGTTCTCTCATCTATCAGGGGTGAGACAGTCGATCGGGGGTGAGCGGCTTCCCCTTTTAGGCCTCAGTTTCTTGCTCTGTAAAGGGAGGGCCCTTGGATTCTCGGCTCTTCTGCTCCAGGAACCGTCCCAGACAGTGATCCTGGAAGCTTACTGTCCGTGGCTGTTAGCTCAGCTGACTCGGGTATGATGCTGATGAGGTCAGGAGCAGATGCCCCATCCCCAGCCCCGCCAGGGAGCTTCATCCAAAGAAGAGCTCTTCCTCTGGGCAGGCTGCGCTCTCCTCACCTTGGCCGGTTCTCTCAGGGGCACCCAAAGGGCTTGGAGGAAGGGCAGAACAGAGCTGGGGGGGGACCAGTGGGCTCCTGAGAGCTCCTCCCCTTGGCAGTGGTCCCATGGACAGATGGTGGGCCAAAGGGCCAGCTTCCTCCTTGCAGCTGGCACGCTGCTAGTCCCACTCAACCTTGGCTCCAAGCCTTAAGCAATGAGACTCTTCCCTCCTCCAGTGAATGTTTCTGGCATAACCAATGCATTCAAAAACGCCCACCCCATAATTAATTTTGTTAAGTGGTGAATCTGTCAAAGCAGGGGATTGGTAAATTGATGACTAAATTTATCTATATGCGATTCCTATTAGAATGAAAAGGCGTTTCTAGAATGCCAACACGGGCAGCCTTCTAAGCCGCACGCATGTTAATTATCCTCCTTCCCCCCGGCCTCCCTTCTCCCAAATCAAGGGCAGTTCTAAAGTCCTTCATCCCTTTCATTCCGCGGAATCAGTCTCAGGGCCTCTGGGAGCCGTGACAGAGCATCAGTGCCTGAGGCGACGGTGGGCAGTGGGCACAGTACCTCCTTGCAGCTTCTCGAAGACCAGGTAAAACCTCTCATTGTCTTCAAAAAATTCGATCAGCTCCAAAATGTTCCTAAAAGGGAAGAGAAAAAAAAGACACAATGGGGGAAACGGCATCAACCCTGCCTTATGGCCGCCAGACGCCCCGCTGTGGGTCAAAACTCAAGCTGAAGGCGGGAGGCTGGCCAGGAACTGGCATTTTAGAAGGAGCTGGTGGGGCGAGCTGGCTCGGGGTCACCTTATCTTTCCATAATGTTGTGTCCCCAGTGCTTTTCCTCCAAGCCCGTGCTGTCAAACCCCAGCCCTAAAATCCGCCAGGTAGGGTTATAAAAAAGTCCCGGTCACATTAGACCGGAGAAAACCCACAGCAGCCGACGGTAAGCAATTGCGGTTAATAACGTGGAATAGGAGGCGTGTGTCCTGGAGGCAAGTATAAAATAATTACTTGCCCTCCTCCTCTCCCATAAATCACGGGGCAGTATTTACATGGCCTGGAGAAAATGGAAACATCTGTCAAATAGACTGGGGGCCGAACGTGGGCGCCGCCAGCCCCCAACTGCTAAGTGCTGCTTAATGAAAGAGCCGGGTGCTTTGCAGCCGTGGGTACTTGTAGCGCTCCCCGGTGAACACTCTCCGTCTGCCCAGCATTACATGCTCTGCCAACAAGGTCGTCTTGTAGCTCAGCAGGGAGACCGACCACCGGCCTGGATTCCAGGGCGGGGAGGGGGGGGGAGCCTTCTTTTCTTTCCCTTTCTGCTTTTTCTTGGAGTGAAACAAACTGAGTCGAGCTTCTAACGCTGAGGGAAGAAGAGCCTGGGCTGAAAATCAAACTGGGCCTCTGTCTCCTACAGATACCTCGGCCCCTCCAGGACAGGCCAAGGATGGGTGCTGAGGGCTCCAAGTGCAGTCGGGCAGTCTGTCTGCCAGCACCAACCAAGTACCCTTCCATGTACAAAGCACCAACGGTAGTCTCTGCCCTTGAGAAGCTTCCGCTTTGATGGAGGGACAACCCAAAGATGACTGTGTACACAAAGGATCTGGACGGATAACTTGCAGATAAACAGAAGAGGGAAGGTGCCAGAAATTAAAGGGATGAGAAAAGGCAGAAGGTGGACAGACACTGTGCCAGACATGGAAGAGAGCCCGGGAAAATGCCCAGGTGGGGAGATGGAGGAGTTCTTGGAGCCCAGACAGTGGGCAGGGGTAAGAAGACTGGAGAGGAAGGAGGGGTCCAGGGTCTGAAGGGCTTTGAAGGCCAAACAGAGGACTGTCCATTTGGTCTTGGAGGTGAGAGAACCAGGGGAGTTTCCTGAGTGGGGATGACAGGAGGCGAAAGCATCCCCCCAGCTGCCTCATTCTCCCTCCTTCCTTCCCTCCCTGACACCCATCCTTCAACAGGGCCAGTCCTGAAGAGGCAATAAAAGCCTCCTCTATTTAGAGTCCAGTAACTGGGGGCCTCATCTAGTGCCTTTGATTTAGTAAAGCATTTATTAATTGCCTACTACATGTAATCATCATGCCAAGAGACCAAGGGTGTAGGAATGAGGCCAGCCTTGGGCCTTGCTTGCAGACTTTAGAAGGGGAGATCACACACCCTACAAGATGGAAGCTGCCCCAATCAAGGCTTTTCAAGGTCTGAGAGGGAAAAGCCACAGAATCCATTACTGCATCTACTGAAGTCCTTGACCACAGAACGAATTGGGGACACCACTGTAAAACAACCCTGGCGCTCTCATAAATCATGCCATTTCTCGAGGGTCCTCAGACTCACAAAACACGTCTCCCCCAAATAACTCAGGCAGGCAGGCAGGCAGGCAGGAAGGCAAGTAGCGCCCAGGGCCCCACCCCAGACCAATGAGCAGCCTGAGGGCTCCAGAAAGGAAGTGACCAGCCCAGGGTCACAAAGCAGTCAACCACATTAAGCCACTTCTCTGGAGAAGGTTGCTAAGCCAGGAAGTGTGGGCCCTAAACAGCATCAGCCAATATGCAAACAATCAAAAATCTGCCTTAGTTTCTGATGAGCCAAAAGCCCAGGATTAGAATCCTGGCTTTGCCCCCTTGGAACCTCAAGGACCATAGGCAGAAATCTCTGCCCCAGGAGCTTGGTGAAGATCCAAAGTGAAGTGCTTTGTCCTTGGCCCAGACAGCCCACTCCCCTGTGGGCAGAGGGCACCCCCAAGAAGCAACTAGTCTCCTCTCATACTTACTTGTTGCCTTGACACTGGTACAACGTCTCTACCTCTCGAAACACCCTGCTGCGACTGTGCCCGGCTTGTTTCTCAATGATCTGTGGGAAGAATGGTACTGATCAGGGCAGAAGCCCACATTGCCTTGGGCTAAGCAGCCAAACCAAGCCAAAGGAGGGTGCAGCCCCAACCTTGAGGGGTGTGCAGGGGCTAAATGAAGGCATGGATGAGAGGAGCTCTGCAAACCTTAAAGGATTCTCCCCAAATCAGCTGCACTGCTGGCTGAGGACAGCCTCTCCTCCAAAATATGCCCAGTTCACACCTTTACTAAGCACCTGGCCCAGGCTGGGGGATGAGGATAGAATCAAAAGCAAAACCATTCCTGCCCCGACGGCACCGCACCTCCAACTGGGGCAAGGCTTCTGGACTGGGGGCTGCGAACCTGTCTCAAAATCCATGTCATTGGAATGTCATTCCTTCGTAAGCCTAGGTATTTTATTTCCTGAGTTGCAAGTAGGATTCTAAGAGCTCCTCCTGAAGCTTCTGCCCAGAAAGAGAGAACCCCTGGTCTTGGGGCTCTTCCAAGATAAGTGAGACCAAGGTAATCATCAGAGGAGGAAGGATGCTCTCACAACTGGAGGGACCAGAGCATGGCACCTGGGCAAAGCCTTTAAGGAAGCCAAGAGCCTGAAAAACAGGACGATCCTAAGAGCTCGGTGTTTATACAGTGCTTTGAGGTTTGCAAAGCACTTCATAGATTATTGGTGTGAGCAACAGCCAAGGCAAAGGCCTAAAGATGGGAGATGTTGAGTTCTGAGAATGGTGAACACACCAACCTTGCTGGAATAGCCCAAGCATGACTAGGTGGGTGGAGAGGAGGATTGGAGTGGGCCCAGTGTGGCAAAGACTTTAAACACCACTTAGAACCTCTGTTTGTCTGAGAAGAGAGAGGGGGCACTGAAGGTTTTCTCTAAGGGGGAGGGGGTGTCATGATCAGATGGGTATGGGGACCTCAGACTGAGTAGACAGGAAACCAGAAGGAAGCAGAGGCCAATTAGAAAGCCAGTGTGGCGGGCCAGGGAAAGGGAGGTTTCCAAGAGCACCTGCCCCCTTCCCTCTCATATTTCACTAAAAAAAACTAGAGGCCAAGGACAGCTAGGTGGCTCAGTTTCTGATCTGGGGTGGTTCAACCTTCTTAAGCAGCCTGGTGGTCCAACTCCCTTGGGCCGCATCAGATAGGGCTGGAATCCATGTGGATGGACTCAATCCACTTAGACCTCTGAAGCTCAGACCCCCAGGCTCCAGCCAACTACCAGCTTCAGCCCTTCATCTTTCAAAGGATACTACTGCATTTCTTTAAGGCCAGTCCAATAACGGCTAGAAGCCTGTTTACGCACCAAAGCTGGGCCCATTTGGGGACGCTTACCTTTACTGCAAACTCTTTGCCATTCTGGAGACTCACGGCACCTTGAACTTTGGCATAGGCACCTTCCCCAAGCAGCTCAGAGGTCAGTCTGTACAAATCTGGCAGGGACACCAAGCAAAGGAAAAAGCAATCTGTGGGTGCTTTCCAAGTGTGGAATGGAGGGAACGTCCTCTTGGCTGAGCTTCCTCCACCAGGCACCAGCAACAAGGGGATTCTTTTCAAGATGAAGATGAAATCCTGCTTTTGTTTGAGACTCCTGCGGGGCCCCTGGCCTCTCTCTGGCCTCTGTTTCCTCATCTGTAAGAGGAGGGGGCTGGGCTAGATGACCTCTAAGCTAGGTGACCTCTAGCTTGAGGACCATTAGCAGCTGTTTATCAAGAGCCATGCTTACACTTTAATGAGAAGGTAATTGTGACAATACCTCTGGGCAGAGCATGTAGTCATCATTCTCACTTCATAAAGTACCTGAGATACCAACAGGGCTGGTGATTTGTCAAACACCACAGTCTAGTGGTGATGGAGGGATGAGAAGGGCATGCTGGTAGCTCTTGGGTGCAAGCTGCTTCACTCACCAACTTGGGCTGGCCCTCCTAAGGAGGCTGGCCTATAGCATCAGGCCCAGGAACCCCACAATTAGGATCCACTTGGACCGCCTTCCATTGGAAATGCAAACCATCCGAGTGCCCAGCAGGCTCCGTGATTTCCTCTATCCTCGTCCTCTGTCTGTCTCAGATCTATACCTCCTGGGGCATCCTGACACTAAGCCTTAGTCTAAGCAGAATCTTTCTTGCCAAGCAATTAGATTTTTATCACTCTGACTCATGTTGTATCTTGCACAAAATGTCCTTTAATAACAGGAAGCCCTTGATTTTGTTTATCGAAGAAACAAGGTCTGTGGGTAGGGAAACTCTTCTAGAAGCCTTGAGATGTTTGCACCAAGCATCTAACTGCACCCCGCATGCTCCCAGTGGCTCCATTCCTGCTTGAAGTCTACTCGGCAGCCTCGGAAGGGGGTTTTAAATGATGTCATGCATGTCTCCTAATGGACTCAGTGGTTTGGCATTAGTCTTTGACCACAGCCAATAGTTAGGGAGAATCAAGTTATCCTTGCCTGACTAGGAGAAAGCTCATCCCCAAAACTACAGCTTGGAACACCAACTCTCCCTCGATCTACAAAGCGGGGAAGCAGGCCCAGAAATGGTATGGGATTATATTCATTAGTGGAATCAAACAAAAGGGAGAATACTCTGTTCAATTAGCCCTAAAATCACCATTTACTGAGAATCTCCAAACCTGCCAGAAGGAAGGGACTTCTATGCTGGAACCAAAATACATGAGACCACCTCTCACACAAGGGTCTCCTCTTCAGCGAGAAAGCTTCTGGGGACTGAGGGTGGGGACCTCAGTCCTGCACCTCTCAAGGCAGTAGAGTGCTAGCAGACAGCCTTTTTATATCGGGCCCAAACTGATCTCTTTGGGGACATTCTGAGTACTATAGGCTCCTCTCAGATTTTGATGCCAATTCTGCCACTTTACTGGTATGCAACCCTGAATGGATACTTTTCCTCTCTGCCCTCCCTCAGTTTCCTCATCTCTAAAAGCTTCTTCTGATTGTCCGCCCAGGGTCCAGGACACCAGAAAGACAGAACCCCTGGACTTGGGGCTCTTCAACCACCCCAGTCCTTTTTCATCAAGATAGTGTGAGGCTCTTCTAATTGGAGGAGACAAAAGTAACAAAACCTCTGTGTTGGAAGGGACCTTGGAGACTATTTGATCCAATTGATCCCTGGAAAAAACATCCTCTACACTATCAGCCTCTTTTTGGAGACCTCCAAAGTGGGAGACCTCACCACGACCTCCCCCATCTACTCCAAGACATTTCTCACTGTTAAATCTGCCTCTTTGAGACATCCCTCCATTGATCCTGGCTTAGTCCTTGCAGGATGAGTGGAGCAAGCCATAGGATCACAGGTTTAGAACCTTAGCAGTCATCCAGTCCACCACATCTCATAAGGGGGAAATTGAGGTTCCAAGACTTGCCTGAAGTCCCACAGGTGGCAAATGGAAGAGCTGGGACATGAACCCAGAACCCAGAACCGAGTTCAGCCTTCTTCCCACTGAGCCATGTTGTTTCTCTGATCCAAGTCTTGATCCCTCTTCTGGGCACAGCCCTTCAGGACAGTGATCCCATCCCATCTAATATCTTCCCTTCTCCAGGCTCAACATGCCCAATGTCCTTACGAAATCCTCACATGGCAGCATCCTGACATGCTCCCTACCCTGGTTGCCTTTGTATCCTCTGGATGCCTTCCAGCATTCTCAGAGGTGGTCCACTCAGGGTAGAGGACAGCAGGATCGACCTTCTTCCCCATTCTGGGAGCTCAAAGCTTTTCTTGGCCATCTTCTACTGCCTTAGAGGCAACAGGAAGCTAGGAGTGGGCAGGGTTCCTTGGGCCTGGTCATCCAGTCTATGATAAAGAAACCCACTTCCTTTTTTCTAAGAAGAAGAAAAAGGGACGTGCATGCTCAGGTTGAAATGGTTGGAAGGGGGTACTGGGTGGGTCAGTGAGGCTTGCTGCTTATTTTTATGGTGGTTTACAATAGCATTTCTAGGGTATTTGAAGTTTGTCCAAAGTACTTTATACATTATCTGCTTGAGCCTCACGACAGCCAGGTGAGGTTTTATCTCCACATTACAAATAAGGAAATTGAGGGCTCAGAGTCAGTAACTGGCCCACGGTCATACACTTAGTGTCTTGGGCAGGACTCAAACACAGGTCTTCCTACATCAAGTTCAGTGTACTATTTTCTAAGCCACACTGCTCCTCAAGAAGGGTTCTATGGCAAGGGTGCAGGGAGAAAGCTCATGTTGCCAAAAAACTGATACCAAAAAAAGACACCAATAAATAAATTTCTTTGATGTTTAGCCCAAACCTCACAATCTCTTTCTTAAGACTGGCATATGTTTTGCTAAAATGCAGGTGAACAGTTTCTCTGGCACTCCTCTGAGCTACCAGTCAGCAACCCAATCAAAGGAGAACCTGGCTGAGGCCAGGTGGCACCGCTTTCCTTTTAGACGACCATCAGCCAGCCTCTAATACTGGGTTCTAACATTTTGCCAGGAACTGAAATTGAGCTTGATGGGCCAATGTGAGCAGACTCAAACTAGAAGGTCTTACATCATCCAGCTCAGAAGAAAGGGATGAAAGAGCATTTGCCAAGCACCCATTTACTCGAAGCCAGATACTGTGATGTGGACTGGGACATGACTACCAAAGGGGAGTCCCTGCTCCCCTCAGGGAGCTCCAATTCTGCGGGAGGAGACAAGCGCCAGGTGGGAATGGTGGCTGGGGAGGCAGTGATTTGGCATGCCCTTCCTGGGAGTGATGGAAGCAGTTGTTTGGATTCCTGTGGCCAGAGCAAGACATAGAAAGTAGAGGGGAGGGAGAATGTGACATGCAGGGGTCAGGCGGATGGCAATATGGGAGGACTGGGATAATGGGAAGGCGAAATAGCATCTTCTGGCTCAGACTGACAGAATGACAGTTGGGCCACGAAGTAGAGTTAGGACAGGCTCGCCATGAGCTGGGTGGCCAAAGGCAAATCATGCTTCCAGCTAGAGTGAATCTTGCCCATCCATCACCAGCCAACATCATCTCTTCATGTCATCCTCACCCCCCCCCCCATACATCTGAAAACTGGCTCATTGCGGGGGGGCAGGGGGGTAAGACATGGTGTCCTGGGAAACCTGACATCAGAAAAAGGATGACGACACAGAAGAGTTGTACAAGTGCCGACATGCTCAGAGGTCACCATAGGTAACCAGTCTTTTGGCCTCAGTTTTCCCTTTTCAGACTGGATGCTCTTCCCACCCTAACATCTCCTGGAGGAGGGCTCAGTCAGACACACGGTGGGGGAAATTCTTATTGGAAGGTTTTGGGGGGGACAGCTTTATGGCCAATGAGTCAGTGCTTCTTGGGTAATTCACTGCTCGGGGTACACGAGTCAACACATCCAGGCTTGAAGAGAAAAGTATCCCACTGACCTTCAAACCTCTCGGGCAAGGAGTCAGTCGTTCGGGCCTTCCGTTTTTTCTTTCTCTTCGTGCCACTTTCGGAGATAGGAAGGGGCTGGCTGCTGCCCATCGCTGAGGAGGGAGGGGGAGTGAACGAAAGCCACATCACTACCCTACCACAAGCTGGAGGAAGGAAGAAGGAAAAGCTGGGGAGGGGGAATAAGAGGGGGGCACAGGGACATTGCCCGTTAAATCTCCACAAGAAGGACTATCGATTTGCTTTGCCCCAGAGGCAAAACGAAGGCAAAGCCATTATAGAAGATCGTTAACTGGGAAAAGAACCTGGGACAGGCAAGCAAACAGGATTAAAAAAAAGCTTGTGTGTACACAGACTGAGTTCCACACCCTGGGCCAGATCATAGCCCTTCCATATGACACATTGGAGTCCTCCTTGCCCAGCATCAGAAGCACCAGAAAGGGAGGCTGCTCAATTTGGGATCTGGAAGGAAGACCCCAGAAGGCACCTCGAACGTTGAGGTGGCAGCATGAGCAGTCTTCTATAAAGAGCCCCAAGTCCCCATCCTGCCTCTGCTACCTGCATTGTTCTGGGCAAGTCTTTACCTCGGTGTCCCTGTTTGAAAGATAATCTTGCCCGCCCTCCCTCTCTCCCAAGGCTGCTGTGGGGACACAGTTTGATCAATCTTAAATAGTGAGAGAAACACAAGGTGTTAGACGGGATTCTTTAGGTTTCTTCCAGTCCCTAAATCCTATGATTTTATAAGAGGAAAATGCCCAAGTAATCTGGCTCCGGGATGGCCAAGGCATGAAGGAATATGGGAATTACTTAGGAATAAATCTTTCCTGTTAAGGAGAGTGGAGGGGAAAACAGGACACCCCCTTTGGGGATGGCCAACTGAGTGCTCAAGCCTCCCTCACTTGAAGAGATGCAGCCCCTTGACCCCAGAGACAAGGTATCGCTGGGTGCCCCAGCTCATTACCGTCCTCTCACAGAAAAGCACCTGTCTGTCATTCTTTATGGAGAGACAGGGACCAGAGACAGAGACACACATAGAGAGTCACACACACAGAGAAGGGAAGAGAAGAGAGGAAAAAAAGAGACAGAGACATAGTAAGAGGGACAGAGAGACATGCACCGAGAGAGACAAAGACCCCCAAATCAGGACAAAATGACTATAAAGACATATGGACGTGGGCACAAAAGTGGGGGCGATCAAGAAAGCAGGTATAAGACCAAGAGGTTGAGAGGGGGAAATAAATAAAGTCATGTACCAGGAACCAATCACAGGGCTGCTTTTAAGACCCTAAAGCGAGGGCCTTGCCTGGTTAAAGATAAATTACTCGTAGAACATACCACACCACTGATCCAGAATGGAGACTTAATACTCTTTGCCTGCAGTTGGAAATAATAAGATTTCTTGAAGCCTCTGTGTCTAAATCCCCACCAGAGCAATTAAATCTTTACATCCTTCTGAAATAACGGCCCTGGTGCACTGATGGGGAAGAGAAAGAGAAGGAGAGTCTTCTGGACCAACCTTCAATAAACACAGGCTCCAGGTTTTTTTTCTCTGGGACTTTAAAATGGAAGCTGGCGAGCTGCCTGCCTGCCTGCCTGTCCCTCCATCCAGAGGAAAAGTCTACCCTCTTCTCTAAGGGCCCCAGCTGAAAACTATCAAAGAAATGGCAAGCCTGCCTGGAAGATTGATGCCCGCTGGCGCAGTTCTCCGTGCACCGTTCCCATCCACAAGCACAGAACAGCTATTAGGAGCAAACACACCGAATGTGGCACTTTGTAAATCCCACAATGTTCCCGTATAGATGGGAGAACAGTCAAGTGTCTGGCAGCTCAATCTGGGTGAGGTTCCAAAGGGTGAAGTCAAAACTAAGTATAGCCGAGTCTCAATTATCCACAGCAACAGACCAGACACACGACCTCAGCAATCAGCTTCATGGAACTCAAACCTCATTTCAGCCAACAGCACTCCAACCACAGGGGCTCCTGGGAGCTTTCCCACCAGGGATGCCCTTCTTCCCGGCCTCCCTTCCTGCCCTCATCCATGCCCCATCCCACAGACATTCCTGAGATGGGCCGATGTGGAGGGGCAGGAGGGAAGTACAGCAGCCAGTCAGTAAGGTGGCCCCTGGGGGGGGGGGCCTAGGACACCCCCAGATGATGTGACTAGATTAAGGGGGCAGAGAGCAGCCCAGGACCCCCAGAAGACTTGCTTTCCTTCTGACCCTGGCCGCCAGTAGTCACTTCCACCTCCCTCTGCACCCAGCACAGCTCTCCGGACTTTGGGCCAAGCCTCATCCCCTTTTCCCTTCCCCAATCTGACAGAGGTGGGGAAGGTCAGGGGACAGTGCAGGAGAGGAGTGGGCAGCTTCCACCCCACCAGTGAGGCCAAGACATTCCTAGGGCCTCTGCAAAGAAATCTGACCAACAGCGACATCCTCTTGGTTTTTATCAGTGATGCTGAGACCTCTCGAGGTTCACAGGAAGCGGGTCTGCCCACAGCCAAGCTGGACAAGCACACAGCACACACTCTGTCCACATACATACCACATCCGCCTGCCCCACACAGCAGCGCCCACAGCATACACGGGGACCCTCCCACCCTACAGCCTCAGGCCTAGATGGCCTGCTCCCCTCCGAGGGACCCCAGGAGGAACAAATGGCTACCACTTTCCTTGGAAGCACAGCACGGTAGGAGAGATGTTTGGGGAATAAGGAGGAGAGAAGCAAACAGAGCCAAGCCTGGCTGCCATGAGGGCTCACCAGCCTGAATCAGAAGGACTCTCTCCTCTCCCACTAACCAGAGCAGGCCTTTTTGTCCCAGGGAGTCACGGCTCTTGATTTTAGAGAATCCTCCAGTCCTGCACAGTTAGGCCTGAAGGGGATCCTCAGACCAACAGGTACCACTCACCACTCCCAATACAAAGATGGGAAGAGTGAGACAAAAAGAGGGAAGCGACTTGCCCGAGGTCGTACGGGACAGAAAGGGGGGCTCGAATGTAGGCCTTCTGACTGGCAGGCTCAAGCTTTCCTTGTTCGTGCCTTCATTCACCGAACGAACAATTAATTGGTGGAGAACTTTCCAGCTGGACGCGAAGTCTGCGGGCGTCTGCTCCGGCCCCTCTATAGCCTCTCCAATGATTCTGTAGCTTCTGTGCCAGGGCATCCCCAGTGACAGGGAACCGGGTCATCCCCTGCTCTGGCAGGGCTCCGATTGTTGAGAGGTTCTACCCAAACTGGCACCTATTTAGTGCATTTAGCCTGCGTCTATCCAGCACAGACTAGGCATGGGCTGGGCCCAACCCTGGACCTGCCATCCCCAAACCCAGGAAACCTAAAAACAGGCTCTCAGGGGAAGCAGTGGAGCCCATCGTCTATATGTTCACGTATCCTCCAACCTATAAAAAACACGCATCAAGTGCCCACCATTGCTAGACACTGGGCCGAGACCAGGAGCAGAGACATAAGCAAAGTGGTGTCTACCCAGAGGAGTGCACATTCTATCGGGGAAATAGAATGCTCCTAGAGAAAATAAATTCAGGACAGAGTCACACCAAACACATTTAGACTGGTGGAGGAAGGTGGGGAATGAAGATCAGGAGGGGCCTCTTGAAAGAAGGGACACTGGGGGCAGCCAGGAAGCTCAGTGGATAGAACACCAGGCCTGGAGTCAGGAGGATCTGGGTTCAAATCTGGTCTCAGACACTTCATAGCTGTATGACCCTATGCAAGTCACTTGACCCCAAGTGCCTAGGCCTTCCTACTCTTCTGCCTTGTATGTGTGGAGAGAGGCAGAGAGAAAAGAAAGGGCACTTGAAGAGAGCTGGGACTTCCAAAGAGGTCTGGAGGCTGGAGAAGGCACAGGGTGTATGGGGAGGAGCAAGTAGGCCTGGCTGACTGGTCACTAGAGACCGATCAGTATTTTGTAAAAAAAAAAAAAAAAGCGATAATCAGCATGACTGATCAATACATGGAACAAAGGAGCAGGATGGGAATATCTTCTCTTAGCTTTTCTTTCTAGCCAGGCTTGTTTTTTTTTAACCCTCACTTTCCATCTTAGAATCAATACTGTGTATTAGTTCCAAAGCCAAAGGGTGGTAAGGGCTAGGCAATAGGGGTCAAGTGACTTGCCCAGGGTCACCTAGCTGGGAAGTATCTGAAGCCAGATTTGAACCCAGGACCTCCATCTCTAGGACTGGTGCTCTATCCACTGAGCCACCCAGCTGCCCCTCAGACTTGTTCTTTATAATTGTGGCAAAAGGCAGTCAGTAAACATTGAGGAAGCACCTACTATATATCAGGTTCAAAGAAAGGTAGAAGTGGTCTGCCCTTAAGGGGGCTCCCATAGCCACTGTACAACCAAGCTGGAGACGGAAGAAGTGGGAGATGATCAAAAGAGGGAAGGCACAGAATCAAGAGGGATAAGAAAGGCTTCCTGGAGAAAGCAGGACTTTAGCCGGAAAGCAAAGACGAGGCAGGGAGCACAGCTAGTTAAATGCCCGGAGTCAGAAGACGAGTCGGAATGCCAGAGGCTTTGGGGGTGGCAGGGAGCCAGTGGAGGTTCCTGGCAGGCAACGATAGGGTCAGATCTGCCCTTCGAGAAGATCACCTTGGAAGGTCAGGGGAGGATAGACCAGAAAGGGGAAGGGGAGATCAGTGAAGAGTTTATGAGGACTGGGGAGGCATGGTAGGGAGGCAGAGCAGGCATGGAAAGACTGAAGATAAGCTAGAGGAGACACTACTGGAGAAGATGGGCCCTGCTAGGGCCACCTCTTCACAAGAGGCAGGAGTGAAAAGGAGGAGATTGTGGCAGGACACAGATGGGTGACAGATGACGAGGAAGGGAGAAGGGGGAGCTCAGGGCAACTGGCCTCCATGATTTCAGTAAAGCACAAAGTTGGAGAGGGTGGAGGAAGGGGAATTGTTGGGAGGTCTGGAAGAGCCACTGTGTAAAAGGATTGACTCAGCAGTAAAGGACCAGTTGAGGTCAGAAGATATAAACTTACAGTAAGACTCCTCCAGCTTTATTCAGCAGTGAAGGCAGCAAAGAAGGACGGTGGGAGCAAAACAATGAATGTTGATTCCTTTGTGATTGTTGTAGACACTGTGAATGTTTTCTTGCTGGTCTTATTTCTTGATGCCCTGTAATTCCAGCCAGCCCTTTCCCAAACACAATATGGCGTGGGGGCCAGGTGGAACAATGCTTTCCCTCTTCATTCTTGTGTCTCAGCATTTTCCCTTTCTCCGATTCAGGTGCCACCTCTTGAGTGCATGAAGCCTTCCTCAATAGTCTCTCTCTCCAAATTATCTCACACTTCCTTATTTATAATCCCATATTGATTTTTCTTTGGATCTACCATCTTAAGAAGGAAAACCAATTCAGAGCTGGAAGATCCTTTCCAAACCATCTAATTTCAGCCCTCATTTTATTTATTTATTTTTAAACCCTGACCTTCTGCCTTAGAATCAATACTATGTATTGGTTCCTAGGCAGAAAGAGTGGTAAGGGCTACGCAATGGGGAAGTTAAGCGACTTGCCCAGGGTCACACAGCTAGGAAGTGTCTGAGGCCAGTTTTGAACCTAGGTCTGGTTCTCAGGACACTGAGCTACCCAGCTGCCTCTACAGCCCTCATTTTAGAGATGAGGAAGTTGAAGACTAGAATGATGCAATGACTTGCCCATGTCACATTCCAGAACTCCAGGCCAGGCCCTGCCTCTCTGGGTTGTTTGTGGAACTGTAATAAGCATAAAGAAACAGGAGAGAGAAAAATACTCCGTTTTCAAAGAGCCCAGCAAAATTGATTTGGTTTCCTGGTCCGAGGATACAGTTCTCTACGGGACCACTCTGAGACTGCCAGATAGCTGGATTTCCTCGACCCCCTCTCCCTCTCGGAGGGCCTGGTTCATGCCCTGCTTCTTCAAAAGCAGGTGAGTCATCTTGACCTCTTGTGCTGGCAAAGGCTCTCTAGGACGAGACTCAGGCTTCCTGGATTCAGTTTTAGATAATAAGCTGGAGTATGTATCCAAAAGAGGGAGACCCCAATAATGAGGAGCTCCAAAAAATGGAAAACAAGGCCTAGACAAGCAGGAGCGTTCCCCTAGAATAGATGATGGAGCATCTTCCCTCTCAGCGGGGAGGTGGGTGTAGCTGCCAGCAGCCACAAATTAATATATTCACGGCAGACACTCAGAAGGGAGGCTGAAGACTACGGGAGAATGGGCGCTGGTGGAAGAAAGACTCAGAGACGAGAGAATTGTAGCAAAGCTTTTGGTGGAATTGAGCTCCGGCGGTGAAGAGCTTCCTCATGTTTGGACATGCTGGTTTTATTGGGGTTACAAAAAGGAAGGGGGGAAGGGACAAAAGTGCTCTGACAAGCTGGGCAATCATCACAAGACGCACACTGCCAGACCCTAAAACAAGACGCAGCGAATGCCCCAAATCCGGAGTACACATGGCCTAAGGCATACGAGTCTGTCTGCTAGCTGCCTTAATCAATTGTTGTTGGGAAAACAAAGGCACTGAGGTATCTGGTCAGTCTTCCAGAGTGTAGACAAGGTTAAGGACTTAAGTGAACCAAGGGCACAAATGAGCACGTAGCTCATAAAAATGATTTTTGAGTACTGCTAAAATATAATCAAGGGTTCTACGTGCCTAGTGGGGGGCCACAGGCATGGAATGCTGCATATGCTATCAGAATCTGTAGCTCTGTCTCATGGGTTTGCTTACTTACAAGGTGGTGTGCAGTGTGGAATGGGAGGAGAGGAGGCAGAAAAGCTGGAAAAGAGGAGGCAGATGGATGTGTGGGATCCCTGGGAGCTCAGGGAGGGGCTGGATGAAAGCCCCTGAGGATCACTTGGAGATTCAGGTCTGGCATGGATGCCAACAAGAGCTGCCCCTGTCTCTTAGAGGGGGGCTTCCACAGCCAGCATTTATGTGGCAGTTTAAGGTTCGCAAGCCCTTCACAATTATTATCTCATTTGATGCTCACAATCATTCTCATTTTACAACTCAGGAAACTGAGGCAGACAAAAGGGAAGTGACTTTGCCAGACTCTCAGGGACCAACCCAATGAGTGTCTGAGGCCAGATCTGCACTCAGGTCTCTGTGGAGCTCTCAGCTTCCTCTAATCATGAAGGCTCCCAGTAGAGGATAGGTGACCACACGGGGGAATGATGCTGAGGCTCAGGTTGAACCAAGTGCCTCCAGGCACTAGCAGAGGGAGGGCCCTGCTCCTCCTGCCACATTCCAGCTGCTTCAGGGTAACCTGCTTGGTCTTTGCCTAGATTCTGCTTGATGCCCAGGGAGCAGGCCACAGCAGGGACCTCAGTTTTGTGTGGAATGGAATCATCTCGTTATTCTTTGAAAGAGGAACATCATTCAGATGTCTGACTGTTAGTTATATGGGCGTGGAAACAACCTCAATTTCAAGAAGCCGGGCTCAGTCCTAACTAATCTGACTCCATTTCCCCTAAACCTCAGGCTCCACTTTGTACCAGGAAGCAGCAGTGGAGCCAGGAGTTGAAAGCTTTTCTGAGGCAGGGAGACTGTGGCAGTGACCCTCCGGCCCTTTGGGACAGACCCGTGGACTCTGTTGTGGGCATCCTCTGGGTCCTGTGAGGAGGGAGCAGGGATGCCACTCTCAGAGCTCCCTATCATTGAACATTCACCTGGAAGCATGTGCAGGGAGACTGCCGACTAGCTTAGGCACCAGGGGCCAAGGGAACAGGAACATTAACTCCCATTTCATTATCAGCTCTGAGGCAGACAGAGCACCAAACACCTTACGCAGAGAGACGGATGATAGCGAAGGGCCCAGAGCTTCTAGGGAGGCAGAGCCTTGGTGTAGGCAGACCTGAGCGCACCCGGCAATGGATGAAGGACCATTCACACCAACAGAGTCCTGTCTACAGAAGAGGCTTCCAGAGAGGCAGGGAGCACAAGCAGGCTTACTCCCCTTGTAGAGAAGAGAGAAAGAGCTGAGCCTCAGAGTCAGTGCCAGGGCAGGACCAGAGCCCCCTCCCCCCCAACCCCTGTAAAAATTACATTTGTCTCTAATAATAAAAGTATTATATTTTATGAGGTTTATTAAAGATGATTAGAAATCAAGGAATAAAGAAATACAAAATAAGAAAACCACGTGCCTAGGGCTGATTAGCCCATTCAAAGCTTACTACATCTTGCAATGGCTGAGTAGAGAGCAAGTGGGAGGAGGCAGAGAGCCAGTTAAATACTAATTGTGATCTCACCCAGGTGGAGACTCAGGTGAGATTATAGGGAATTCTGGGAAATACCAAGGACTTCTGGGGATTGAAGTCTAGGGTTCAAATCTCCATTTTACACCCCCCCCCCCAAGCTAGTGATGGGGATGGGGCTTGGAGACTCTAAGAGGACTCAGATGTTTCTCGTCCAAGGATGATGCCAATAACCAGAATGAATAAGGAAGTCAAAGGGCTGGTCAGCCGGGTCAACAATAGCATCATCAGAGAGGACTCAACAGCAGCAATTAACACAAGCAAAAAAGTCTGCAACTTGGAGGCTCTGGACTTAACAAGGGCCCAAAGCCTGTGTGAGGCTTGTCTGGGAAACCCACAGAATGACTGGATGGGAAATATGAAGAGGAGGCACTTCCTAAGTAAATACTGAGGAACAGTTCGTCTTTTTTAAAAAACAAACCCTCACCTTCCAACCTAGCATCAGGTTCCAAGGCAGAAGACTGGTAAAGGCTAATAGTTGGGGGTCAAGTGACTTGCCCAGGGTCACACAGCTAGGAAGTGTCTGAGGTCACATTTGAACCCAGGACCTTCCATGTCCAGGCCTGGTTCTCAATCCAGTGAGCCACCCAGCTACCCTTCTGTGAAGCATTTCTGGAAGCCTTCTTTGTAGTATCACCGTAAGGTGACAAAATTCAGAGAACAAACCACTGTGGGTAACTGAGGGATTGTCTCTCTGCTAAACCTTTCAGGTAAACCAAGTCTTCCTAGCTAGTACTGGCAACCTAAATTATCATTAATCTGGGCACTTCTAGCCTCTTGCCCCTCCTTTCCCTTCCCCCTAAAGAGACGCAACAGAATTGTTATGGCCAAGTCTAATTTTCTTTAAACAACTACCTGGAGTCCTTCAAATGCCAAGTCATTCTTACCTAGAGTTTCTTTCTGCTCGGTGAAGATGGAGACCAAGTGAAATTGTTTCTAAACCGAATGTGAAATTGGCAGGACGGTGCTTTTCTTCGGCAGCTTTGGGGTGCTCTCCTCTCATCGGTCTTTGTAATTCACCTGAAAAGTGCAGTGAGCGTTCAGTTCCCCAATCTGGTGGCACCTCACCACCTCTGGCATCTAAAAGAGACCAAGAGAAAGCATGTGCTGAAAGCCTGAGCCCCTGGCAGGAAGGTCCACGTGCCCACTTCTGGGGAAGGGTGAACGGCGAGAGGACCCCGACTGGCCTAAACACGCGTTCAGAACTTCTCTGAGGTGGCTTTGGGTAACCAGACAGGGAAGCACAGAAGAAAGCTAAACCCACCAGCCACAGCACTGAGGACACACATCTGAGACACCGCTGGGCCACAGGAGCAGCAAGGCAAGGCCCAGAGAGGAGAGACAATCAGCTCTGCGTGTGGAGGTTCCCATGGACAAAGCTCTGGAGAGAGAAGCCCTGGGCACTTTCCAGGAAGGTCTGGGGCCAGATCAGTCAGTGGCAGGAGAGCTTCTGAACCAAAGGCCCCCAGACATCCTCCAAGATGGTTTCTAATCTCGAGGCGCCAGCCCAGGTCCCCAAAATGCTCTGACTGCCTCCTTGCCCTAAAGCTTAAACTTCATTCCTCCACCTAAAACGAAAGGTGCTGGCTCGATACCCCAAGCATTCATTTCTGGGCTCCTGACTTTCCCACCACCTGACGGACACTTCTACTTGGCTGCCAGGCCCTCTGTACCTTCCTCTTCGTCAACAGCAACTCTGAACCAACAAAACCCCTAGGCATGTCTAATCCCACCTTCTCATTGAAACAGAAAATCCCTTTTAACTCTCTATCGGGGTCCAGCTAGTGACTGTCCACAAGGCCAGTGATGGAGCTGCTGTGCAGCCTTACATAGGCCTCCTGTCCCCCTGCCCCGCCTCACCCCACTGCTCTTAGGTTCCCTCCTGTTGTCCAGTTTTAACATCTGTAGGGGAACAGACTTGGAGAATAACAGCTCACGAAGTACATTTTGTACTAGGATTTTCTGGCTAAATCCGTGATTCCAGGGGGCAGAGATCTTCCAGCTAAAACTCCTATCAGTGCAGCACTGCACCTGCCTTACAACTTGGGGTCAGAGAGGTTCAGTGACTTGTCCAAGTCCCACATAGCTAGTGAGGATTTGAACTCGGGTTTTCCTGACTCCAGGCTCAGTGCTCTAACTCTTGTACTTACTATGTGCTCCCAAGGGGGCAGAACGTCTTATCTGCCTAAGATCCAAAGAGTGAGGCTGCCACTGAGTGCCAAGCATTGAGTGTAGAGGGTGACACATGTGCCTTTCAAAGGGAAAAGAGAGGCCAGTCCCTTGGCTTGTGGGCCTAAAGGCTAGTGAACAAATTATTGACAGAGGGCCTGGCACAGGGAGATGGAATTCAAATATCAGCCCCTACTGGGTGCAAGGCTGTCTCTTCTGCTGGATCCTCCCCCAGGTCACCCCCTCTACCCACAGGTGTCTTCTAGGGCTTTGGGTGGGGCCCCTTCTCTTCTCCCTCTGTACAACATTGCCTTGGCTCCCAAGGATTTAACTATTATCTCTGTGTAGAATGTTGACTGTCAGAACCTGAAGGATCCTTAGGGAACATCTAGTATAATTCCCACTCTCTACAGGTAGGAAAACTGAGGCTCAGGGTAGGGGAATAAATGGCCCCAGGTCTCCTCACGCCCTCCATCCCCAGGGTCTTTTCTAAGCCAAGTCCAGTGATGATGCCCGTTACAAAATCATTTAGGGTCTTGACAAAGACCGTCAACAGAGCTCCCTGAAAAAACTCAAATACAACCTGATGCTCAACTTTTTACAGAGTGGGGCTGCCCTGCTTCATTCCCTTCCCTTGGAGTCTGACCTTCCTTGCAGCTATGGCCTCCCATGATGCCCAAGGACAAGAGACTACGCCACCCCCAGGGCTCATTGAATTGCGGTGAATTTAGACTTGGTGTATGGCAGAGGGGGTAGAGGGTAGCCCTCCCCCACTCCCTAGGGGTCTTGTGGATGCTGCACGATCACCTGGGAAGGCATGGCAAGGTTGGGGAATTCTTGGTCAGGTCTGACATTCTGTGGTTGTGGCCAAGTGAAAGAGAATGGGTCATGTAAAACCAAAACCATTTTCCTCACCTGAGAATCTCACCTCCCAAATCCAGGTCTCTGAGGCTCAACCAGTCCCCCAGGAAATCCTGGCAAGTGATGCTGAGAAGAAGAAAGGAGGACGAGTCCCCAGAGGATCTCAGGGGCAGCAGAGAGGAAGCCCTCCTGACACAGCGATGCCATCATTAACACCGTCCCTCCATTAGTCACATCC
The DNA here is from genome assembly GCF_027887165.1 of Monodelphis domestica. Taxonomy (NCBI): domain Eukaryota; kingdom Metazoa; phylum Chordata; class Mammalia; order Didelphimorphia; family Didelphidae; genus Monodelphis; species Monodelphis domestica. Next base: position 31,361,199 of record NC_077228.1, on the reverse strand, counting down.
TCAGAGCAGCCAGACCAGAAGCCATGAGGCAAGCCAGAGGCCAATGAGGCTGACTTAACTCACTAATAAAAGGCAGTCAACAGCTCAAGAGATCAAAGAGTCTGATGAGGGGACTCAACCCAACTCTCATTTCTAGAGGACCTTAAGAGTGCCTGAGAGCTTAGCACAGTGCCTGCCACACCGAGGGAGCTTAATAAATGCTTCTTGGATGACCTAACAGCCTGGTGAGGAAGCTGTGCAAGTACTATTATCACTCCCATTTTACAGGTGACAAAAGTAAGTCTGGGAGGTGAAGTGATTTTTTTCAGGGAACAACTAAGTCCACCTGGCACAAACCCTTAGGCTCATGCTTAGACCCAAGGATGGAAGGTCCTTCCTAGCTCCAGTGGGTCCAACCCCCTGATTCTGCAGTCTAGAACAAGAATAGCAAGTCTAGAATGAGAGTCCAGCACCAACACCTGGCACCTCTGCAGACATCTGCTCCTTTCCTCCCCTAAATCCTCTATCCTCAACGAACCAGAACTCAGTGCCCAAACAAGCTCCAGACCCTCCGCCTGGAATGTCCTCTTCGCTTAGCAAATGCCACCACCCCCCAGCCTGTGAAATCCAAGTCAAAGGTCACCTCTTCCAGGAAGCCTGCCCAGATACCTTCAGTTGACAACTTCATCCTCCTTGGGCTTCACAAAGCATCTCTCTGATGTATGCCTCATGCATTACTAGTTATTTCTGCTTCAGTCCAGTCAGCCTCAGAGACCTGCTGTGTCTGCGAGGGCAGGGACTGGACCACACTAAGCTCTGTCCCTCTCTCACGGCCAGCACAATGCTCTTCCCTCATCCTCAGGAGATGCTTTTAAAACGTCTGAGGGACTGAATGCCTACCAGGGAGTAAGCAAACCAATGAGGCTCAGGAAAGCTTTGGTGGAAGAAGAAATAATCCCAGGCTGCTGAGTCATCCTCAAAATGAAAGAGAGGATGTCAAGAGACAGAGACAAACTCTGCTTATGCACCTACTAGCACGGGACCTGGGCTACCCTGACTGAAGTGAGACAGGCCCAGCTCTCAGGGAGCCAACATCCTGCTGGAAGAAGCAACAGGTCTGCCACAGGCGAGTTCTACAAAACTCTGGAAGTAAATCCAAGGTAACTGGGGAGGGGGAGGTGGTGGGGCCCCAAAGAGGAGCTGGCGCTTCAGCTGAGCTTTGAGGAAAGGCAGGTGGGAGGAGGGCAGATGTTCCAGGAGAGGGAGAGAGTGTAGGGAAGGAGGCCAGATGAAGCAGGGCTGGACCAGAGAGCTGCTGAAGGGAACAAGTCACACTGTGCCCAGGGAGCAGGGCTAGAGGGCTGGAGAAGCCAAACAGAGGCATTAACAGGGATGCTCCAGAGGATGGCCTCGGGGAAGGACGATGAGGGGTTTGGGCCAGGCTGAGCTCGAGATGCCTACAAAGCATTTGATCATAAAGTCCTAAAAGCAGCTGCTATGTGGAACTATCTATAGAGCACCTGCCATGTGCCAGACTCTGTGCTAAGGGCTGGGCCTACAAAGAAAGGCCAAAACACAGACCCTGTCTTTGAAGGGCTCATGTATGAAAGAGGGCAACATGCAATGATGGTATGTATAGAAGTGTGTGCATATACATATATAAAATGTGTGTGCATGTGTATATGTATGTATACACACACATCCTCATATAGGTCATTTCAGAAGGAAGATGGCAGGGGGGAAGTGGGAGGGAAAGAAAAGTTTAGGAAAAGGCTCCCATGGATTTGAGCCATTTCTGGAAGGAATGCACACAGAATGAAGGGCAGAACCAGGCCCAGCTGGGTCACAGAAGACATGGGGGGGGGGGGGCGATAAGGTGCAGGAAGGGGCCGGGTGACATAACAGAGGATTTCTATTTGATCTGGGAGCCATCTGCATAAAGGAGGAAATTAAACCTACGGGAGCTGATGAAGTCACAAAGAGGCAGAAAAGAGAGACAAGGGTTTACTGAGGACGGGGCCTTAGCAAACTATATCTAGAGGGCAAAGAGGAAGAGCCAGCTTTCAGGAGACCAGCGAGATCAGCCAAGCACACAGAAGAGCCAGGAGGGAGCAGTGTCACAGAAACATGAGGGCCAGGCCAGTCTGCAGTGTCACTGCCAAAGAGTGGTCAAGAAAGATGAAGAAGCAAAAAAGCTGTGAGATTTGGCAATTGAGAGATTTCTGTAACTTTGGTTAGCTGTCTCAGTTAAGTGATGAGATCGGAAGCCAGACTGAGAGGTTCAGGAGACAGTGAGTGGAGGAGGGGAAGCCCCAAACTTTTTGGAGGAATTTGCCTGAGAAATGGGGGGAGGTCACAGGGTGGTGACTTAAGCAGATGCTAGAGTATAGTGAGGATTATCTTTTTAAAGGACAGGGCATCAGGGAACCAAGAAGATAGGGAGAAACTGAAGATCAGAGAGAAAGGATAATATGAGGCAATCAGCTTGAGAAAAGAGGGGTGGAACTGAGGGTAAAATCGTTGGTGTCTCCATATGTTGAAGAGAAGGGCCAACCTTTTCATCAGAAACAGAAGTAAAAGAGGAAATAGTTGGAGGATGTCAATGGATTATCAAATGAAGAGAAGGGCAGAAGATGAAGTTTCAATTTGTTTACTAGAAACTCATCTGAGGGTGATGGACGTCCTTAGGAGGGATAAAAGGCTTGGAATAGCTATTGTGGAAAGTGGGAGAGATAATCAATTGAGGAAGAATAAAAAGGATTGCCTTGCTGCAGTGAGAGCCCAAATGAGATTTTTTAAAAAATGGATCTAGGCAGCATTAAAAAATGCTTTCTTCCAACTCTGTTCAACAGCATAAGAGTAGGATGGGAGATGCTGAGGCCTGGCCTGGCAAGGCATTGGAGGTAGGAGGAGGTGGGATAGACTTGTACTGGTTCACTAAAGATTCAAGATAATGAAGACAGAAGAGTGTAACCAGAACAGGGGTGCAAAGTACAGAGGAGTGAAAAACAAAAGCAGAGAACCAAAGAAAGAAAGCAGCAGTAGGTGCGGGGCAGGGAGAGACAGAGAATAAGACTGACAGAACAAGAGATATCTATAGCCATATAGATATATATAGAGACAGAAAAGAAGGGAGGAATGGAGGAAGGGAGTAGAGAAAAAAGTGAGAGCAGAGAAACAGAAGTACCAACTTTCTATGGAAATTCAACTGATATAAAGCGGCTGTCACAACAAGGTGTCACAACAGAGCCTTAAAAATCATCTCAGATCTCTTTACGAGACAGGGAAATGTGGCAACCAGGGGCAATATCAGAACATAACAAATTAATCAGCAATACCTGGAAGACAGAAAAAAAAACACCCAACAATGAACAAAACTGCCTCTTAGTCTAAGGGAAAGATGTAGAGGGGGTGATGATTTTGCAAAAAACATTTGATCAGGTGAAGAATAGCTCCTTAAAGTCTCCTTAGATAAAAGAAAGGCGGTGTGGCTGGTACATGGGTGAAAATTAGAAATTCCTGGACAGGGAGACAAGAGATAAAAGTCTGCCAGGCTCTGATGAGTCTTACTAGCAAACCAAACATAGAACTGAGAGATGTTTACTTTCCTCCACTCATGAAGGACATTTGGCAAGCCCACAATCTGAAATAAAGATGGTGAAGTCTTCCAGAAACTCCAGATAGCACATAGCACTAGATTGACATGACAAGATGACAAGACATGATGATATCTTGATTCAAAAATCTGAAGGACAGGGGAAAGCTTTGGATAGAACAGAGCCTAGTCAGGAAGATGTGAATTCAAATTTGGCCTGAGACACTTACTTCCTGGGCAAATCATTAAACCCTGTCTGCCTTAGTTTCCTCATCTGTAAAATGAGCTGGAGAAGGAAATGGCAAACCAGTCTAGTATCTTTGCCAAGAAAATCTCAAAATGGGCCTCAAAGAGTATTGAACAGTACATAACATGAGAATCAACAGTAGACCTGGAAGTTTCTTTAGCCTAAAGAAGGGGGGTGAGTATTGGTCATATGTCAGAAGGAACCGTCTGGATATTTTTAGGTAGGTGAATTCACAGTCTTGGCACTGGGCTGGAGTTGCAAACATGCCCTGGGGAAAGATGAGAGTGGGCTTCAAATATCTGAGGGGCTGTCCTGTCAAAGAGACCAATTAGACTTGTTCTACTTGGTCCAAGAGGCCAGAACTAAAAAGAAGAAGTTGCAAGAATAAATTTAGGTTTGATATAAGGAAAAACTTCACATTATAAAGTAATAGCTGGTATCTATATATCTATATCTTTAGATGATGGCTACACCTACAAGTATGACATTCTATCAAACTTTACCAACACATGCTGAGCACAATATTTCTACCCTCTAAAATTCTATGCCCCCATCCTGAGCCTGAAGAGAAAGAAGCCTTTTCCCCCCCCCATCAGAAGGGTGAATGACCCAGTGCTAGGTGATCATTGCTAAATTGGGTGCAAAGGAGGCAATTGAGGTCACACAGAGAGAACCTGCTGTGCCCAGGAGCAGCTGATAAAACGCCCAGGGGAGTGCAAAATTTCTCACTATCAGCTGGCCTGTTGGATGATGTGGCCTGTTCTAGGGAGTCAAGGAACGTGCCTGTCACACTAGGCTGGGAAATGCCACCTTACCTTCTTTTCACCAAATTCCCCGTGACATATATATAATATGGTAACTCCAGGCAAAAGAGGAAGAAAAAAGGGGCAGCTGGGTGGCTCAGGGGATAGAGAGCCAGGCCCATATATGGGAGGTCCTGGGTTCAAATTTGGCCTCAGGCACTTCCTAGCTGGGTGACCCTGGGCAAGTCACAACCTCAACTGCCTAGCCCTTGAAAGGGTTTCTTTAAACAGAAAAAAGAAAAAGAAAAAGAGGAAGAAAAATAAGGGCTCGAAAAGGGACTTCAATGAAAGCAGGTGGCTAACCAGAAAATAGAGAAGAGTGGAAAGGGAATCATGAATTGACTACAGAGAAAGATGCTGATGGCCACAAATGATTGAGACATCACACACGACTTCCCTCTTCTCTGTTCTGTATCTAGGCCAGGATGATTTATTCAAAGAAAAGCCTGCTTCTAGCCCCAGACTGTGCCCCAAGGGCACTCACAAACTTATCAAGTGTGTTGTGAGTTCAAGCATCTACCAACTGAAGCCAATATAGCTGAAAGGCCAAGATGGTTCAGGTGTTATATCAGCCTGGGAGGAAATTAATTCAGGGGTTCATAAAGCTACCCTGTGCCTCCTCTGACAAAGATCCTCATACATACTCACTAGCATCACAGAAGGGACCTCAAGAGTCTTGAAAGACCAGAAACAAAAATTGACCTCTGTAACCTCCCTAAGGAGGGGTTGTGCAGCCATAAATGAAAACCTTCAAAAGGGAGGAGCCTACCACCATACCAGGTAGCCCCATTTCACCAAGGACAGCCCCCATCTTGGGATGTTTCTAGCATCAGCCCTAAAGCTGCTTCCTCAACCCAACCCACCCCCTGCAACCCACCTGATCCCCCCACCCCCACCCCCCTCCTGGATGTGTCCTCTGGGGCCAGAAAACAATCAGAACTCGTCCACAGTGGAATGGATTCCCCTGACAAGGGCAGTATTTTCCCTTTGGAGGTCTCCAGGCTGAGGCTGCAGGAGCACTCATCAGGGGTGGCCTATGGGGATCCCTTATGGGCATGGGCTGGACTGAGAGCCACCCAGGTCCTTGCCAATGATCATATGCTGTGATCCCTTCAGCCACTTAAAAGACAGCTGCTCTAACGCCTCCAAAGTCTCTTCTCCAGGGTAAAGGGCTCCAAGTTCCTTCTACAGCAGGAGTTTCCTATCCAGGTCACCCTCCTCCTGACTGGTTGATTTCATCCTTCCTAAGACTTCCCTCTCCGAACCGAAGGCGGGGGTCCAGATGGGTTCTCTGGAGTACCTCCCTCCACACTCTCCTCTAGGGCTGCCATATTACACCTGAGCAAGAGTGGGGCAACTTCGGAGGCCATGCCGGAGCCCCAACCCTACCTGGGAAAGTGGGTCTATTTGTAGTCTCCCCTCCTGTTCTGTCTGGCCTGGGGCAATCTTCCTTCATTGAAGCAACCCTTCCACTGCTTAAACCCGGCTGGCATGCTCCCCTGAACCCCTCTTTTCTCCAGCACTTACAGGACACGGACCTCTGCTCATCCCGTCTGCCCACAACTGGCCACAACACTCCCGAGGGGGCTTAAGGCGGCCAAACGGTAGGTAGCGGGGCTAGCTCTACTTCCAGACTGTCTTAATGCAGCCCAATATCCCGTGAGCTTGGTCCAGGCTGCTCCATTCCATGGCTGACATCCATGTAGCTTGTGATCCGCTAACACTCCCGAATCGTTTTCAGACCACTTGCTGTCTGACCACGACCATCCTTCCCCCTCGCCCCCTCCTCTTTTCCAGGCTCGTCTCTATGGCCCCCTTCCCTTTCCAAAGTCTAGACCCTCTTCTTAGATTTCCCGCCTCTGCCTGGTGCCTTACCTCCGCCTTCCTTCCGGTCTCCTGCTTGGTTCTGTCTAGGTCTCTCTCCGCTGGGTCACCGATCAGCTGGGAACCCGGAAGCATAGGGCGGAGCGAGGGCGGAGTTACGCCTGCGCCTTGGACCCTCTTGTAGCCGGAGAGATGACCTCCAGTCACCGCCCCCATCCCTCCGAGGAACCTCCTCTCCCCGAGAATAGGTAGATTGGAGCTGGGACGTGGGTACGCCTGCGCCTTGACTCTCCCCACCGTAAGATCTTCCCTATCACCCCTCCTCTAGCCTAGTATGAGGGCGTGGCGAAGGAATGGGGCAGCCCACTTAGAGGAACGTATGCACCCCGAGAACCCTCAAGTAAGGGGCAGAGGAAGGAGCTTTTGCGCAGGCGCATTGGTGGCAGGGGTCTGAGTTAGTCTTACTGGTCTCGGTGGCTGGAGTTTGGTTAATCAATCAGAAAACACTTATTAAGCGCCTACTATGAAGCAGACACTGTGCTAATCCCGGCTGGAAGAATTCCCAACTCCAGGAATCTAGAGGCTTAGGTGGAGGAAGCAGCTGCCTGATTGGAGTGATTCCAGAGCCTTCATGAATAAGTGAGCAAGCACTGATTAAACACCTACTGTATACCAGGTTAGGGGATACAAAGGGCAAGACAGTAGCTGCCCTCAAGGAGCTCAGTCTGATAGCAGTAGTTGACCTTCCTAGAGCGACTTTAAGATCACGAAAATGCCTCAGATTATCCAACCATCTGCCTGTTCATAGCCTTGTTAATGAAATCCCTAAAGAAACTCCCAGACTGACCAATGGGCCATCAGGCACCCTTTGGGTCCCCTGGACTGAGATGAGGGAGGGAGTCAAATCTTTTTAGTTTCTCAAAGTATTTAGGCTTCGCCCAGGTACCCTAATGGGCTACAAGCTCTTTCCCCAGCCTCTCAGTAACTGAGTAGTGGTTTCTCTTTGGTTATACCCCTAAAGTACAAATAGGACCCCAATTCCCAACCTCTGCCTCAGTTTCTTCTTCTGTAAATTGGGGGTAATAGCAGCATCTACCTCTCAGGCTTGTTACAAGGATCAGATGAGATAATATTTGCAAAGTGCTTTACAAAGCTTAAAGCACTTATATTCTAGCTATTAGCTACTGTAGGGAAAAGTAAACCACATGTCCATAACTGAACACAGAAAATGAACTATCTATACCCATATAAAGCCATTTGGGACAGCAAGGTGGTGCAATGGATAGAGTGTGGGGCCTGGATCATGGTCAAATCTGACCTCACATACTGCCTAGCTGGGTGATCCTGGGCAAGTCACTTAACCCTGTTGGCCTCAGTTTCTTCATTGGTCCAATGTGCTGGAGAAGGAAATGGCAAACCATGCCAGTGTCTCTGCCAAGAAAAGTCCAAATGGGGACATGAAAAGTCAGAGAAGACTGAAAAAAATGACCAAATAAAGTAATTTTTCATGAGGAAGACACTGGCTCTTGGGGTAGGGGGAGCAGGAGGGGTTTCTGATGGGAAATGGCCCTGGAGCTGAACTCAAAACCAGGAATCTGGCCCTTAGTAAATGAAAACAGCATTAGAAAAGACCTAAAAATAAAGCCTGGAATGACCAGGACAGGAAAGAGGGTGACAAGAGGATATCGGAGCAGAACTCTGGCTCAGAAACAAGCCAGAAGGAGGGAAGGAATGAACCCTTCTGTAGCACTTCTTATGCACCAAGCACTTCACAATTATTGTTTCATTTGATCTTCACAACAACACTGGGAGGGAAGTGCTGTTGTTATCTCTATTTTATAAATGTGGAAACTGAGGCAGACAGCGTTTTGAGTTGGGTACTTGCATTGAATTTGAACTCAAGCCTACTCTAACTTTAAGGTTCTGGGTCACCTAGGGGCCTCTAATGCACTCTAAGGGTATTCCATCCCTGCCCTTAACCCTGGGGGGCCACAGACTCTAGGCAAGCTCCTCCCCCTCTGGGTCTCAGTTTCCATATCTGTAAAAGGACTGCACTGAATCATCCTTTTGAATTTTCTAGATTAGAGAATATTTCATCAGTTTGATGGGATGGAGGGGGTGTCAATTGGGTGGGAAAAGTCACTAGATGCCTTAGCTTTAATACTTTTTGTGGCAATCTCAGCCAGTGTCATGAAGGTCCTCCCTTGGGCATTTGGGGATGCCCCTTTGGAAGGGTTGGCACTTCCCATATTTATTGCCTAGTACCTTCCCTGGTGCTTCTGTTAGGACTGTGAAGTCACAGGCTGCTTCTCCCTAGAATAATACCCTTCTGGGTTCTCCCTCCCAATTCCCATGACCCAGGCAGAACCTTAGCCTTCTGTGGATGCATGGAGGCATCTCTAATATTGTTCACAAGCCCCCATCCATGGGCTTCCAAATAGCCTTTAACCAGCTAAGAGTTCATCACTTTTTTTTTTTAACCCTTCCCTTCTGTCTTGGACTCAATGCTCTGTATTGGTTCCAAGGCAGAAGAGCAGTAAGAGTTGGGCAATGGGGGTTAAGTGACTTGCCCAGGGTCACCTAGCTAGAGTGTCAGAGGTCAGATTTGAACTCAAGTCTGTGCCCTGCAGCATTACAAGCTGAACGTGATTCATCCATCACTAACCACCCAAAGCAAAGACGGTGAGGACTCCTCTAAGAGAGAAAAGAACTGTCCTGGACAGGAATCATCACAAACCCTCCCTGTTCCTTCCCTGCTGACCTCAGTCCCTTTGTACTAACTTTCCCCAGGACTCTGGGTGTCAGGAAGAATGTATCTCCAGGTGGGGGGGGGGGGCTTTTTTTTTATAACTTCTGTCCTTGCTATCCCTTCTCATTAATCCTTTGTTAAGAGCTCATGGGTGCCACCTGGTTGATTGATGCTGGGGAAGCACACTCGATGGGGGCTCTGGAGTAGTAATTTTAGAAGCCATACTTTGGTGGCAGTTCAGTGGATTTAGAGCTAGGCTTAGAGATAGGAGGTCTTGTGTTCAAATTTGGCCTCAGGTGTGTTCTAACTGTGTGATCCTGGGCAAGTCACTTAACCCCCTTGAACCACTATTGATTCTAAGATGGAAGATAAAGATTGAAGGGGAAAAAAAGAGACCACACTTCAAGTTATCCCTGGAACCCTGAATGGAGCTGAGCCAGCTGTTCTCTGGGGCCTCAACCTTTTACGTATGAGAGGGGCTTGGAAGAGTGACCCTGAAGGTAGTTTCATTTGATCCTCACAACACTCCCAGAAGAGAATGGGTTATTACCCCCATTTTACAGATGAGGAAATCAGGAAGGAAGGTAAGTGGCTGGCCTGGCCTCATGCAGCAAAGTTGGATCCCAGGATTTCTTGGCTCCCTGGAAGGGTCTCCATCTGGGGTACCTCATGACCTCCTACAAGATAATTTCATCTGTGTCTCATTTTGCTTCTCTGTTAAAGTTTCTGTTTCCCAGGAACTCCTACATTTCCCAGCCCTCCGCCCTGCAACATCCTTCCAGAGATAACTTGTGACAGCACAAAGTCCCCTCCCGCCCCCCTTTCGACCTCCTCCTCTTGCACAAGACAAACCAAGTCATGAGGTTGGCCAGTAGTTTTCCATCCGGCCCTCCTTTGAGCCTTAAAACCCCTTGGCCAGCCTGTCCTCAGGCTCCCCAGCTGTTTGTGGGACCCCAGCAGGCCTCCTGGGGCAGGAAGAGCCTCAGAGGTGGCCAGTGAGAATGGACTGCTGACTCCCCCAGCCCCCTTGGGGGCTTCCATCAGCAGAGTGATTATAATGAAGAGAGAGACTGTTAGGGAGCCAGGAAGACTTGGCCAAGTTCAGCTTTTACCCCTGACAGAGACTGGCTGGGGGATCCTGGACAAATTAGTATTTTCAGAGCCCCCCCTTCTCTGTATGGGTAGCATCCCCCACTGATGGAATCCCAGAACTCCTCTGTTTCTCTCTCTCCCCTCTCCTCCTCCTTCCCCCCAGGTGTACCCCCTCTGACATGTGGCCTTTCCTGGTTCCCTCAGTTGTCAGGGGTCCCTCACTCTCTGAATCACTGACTTTATTCACATCCTGGATGGATTGATCCCTGTTGGTATGGTATGTCTCCCTCCTTCCCTCCGAGGAGGGACAGGAGAGCTTCCTTCTGGTATTTGGGGCCTCCTGGGTGTTCTGCTCAGCTCAGGGAGGCAGACCCGGCAGAGGGGGAGAGGAGCCCGAGGCTGAGTGGAGATAGATTTACCCCAGATGAAGGCTTGGTAGAACTTGCCAAGAGGATGGATTACACAGCTCGGTGGAGAAGCCAGCCCTAGTCAGGGATGATAAGTAAACTTGTTGTCAAAGGGATCTTTGGATGAGGTTCCCTCCAGCCCAGAGATTCTAGGGCTCGGGGTTCACTGCACCTCCTGGAAGTGATTTGAGGCCCCTCAGCCCAGGGAATGGGAGCCTGGCCTTGGCCCAGAAAAAAACAGGAGCAAATCATACCTGAGCCTGTAAGGTTTGCTTGCTGTGTCAGCAGGCCTAGAGCAAGGCCCTGAAAAAGGGAGAAGGGATCAGTGATGACTTGGAGAGGAATAGAAAGGCCTGGAGCCTGGGTTTGGCCAGTCTTAGGAGGCAAGACCAGGGCTCCCTTCTAAATTCCTCCCATGCAGAGTTCTCCCGGGGGCTAGCCCCTATATTTATTCTCCTCAGTCCCTGTGGAAGGAAACCCCAGCAGGTCAGAACTCCAGGACCTTCCTAGGATCAGGCTGAGCCCTCCCACCGTGGAACTGGGAGCCACAGCAGCCTGGGCCCAGGATCTCAGACCAAGACACCCCCTAGGAATATAGCAGGTCTTGCTTTTTTCCTCAACAGACATCAAAGGAGCCCTTTTGGCCAGACACAGACTGTCTTTCTTCTTTATTTGTCTTTGTTTAAAATAAAAACAATACACTCTTTCCCTTAAGAAAAATAATTTTCCCTTCTTTCCGGTTCAGCAGTGACCCCAGCAAAGGGTGATTCCAATCCCCTGCTTGGCTGGGTGGAGAGGTGGGATTCCTGGAATCCCCTCAGGGCTCAAACTTTGCCCTCCCTCCCTTGAGTTGGCTTCCTTCAATGTCCTTAGACTGAGTAGACCCTGGGAACAGCAAAAGTCAATCGGGCTCAGGTCTCAGGGGATGGGGTCTCCCTGGGTTGGCTCTGGTCCCAGCAAAGGTCCCATCAGTCTCCAAGGTAGGTGGGCCACAGCTCTGCTGAGATCTTGCATTCTAAGAAGCTAAAACCTAGAGCTCCCTGAGGGCAGGGACTGGCTCTGCTCTGTCTCACAGGTCCCCCCTGGCAAGGCCTGGCTCAGAGTTGGGGGGGAGGCTCAGGAATGACTGGCTGAATAAATGGGCAGGACTTAGTGGCATCTAATCAGGAGGTAAAGTGGGGAGAGCTCAGTAGGCCATCAACAGGCCTCAGCTCTCTCCCATTCACTCTTTTTTTTTTAACCTTCTGTCATAGAATCAATATTGTGCATGGGTTCCAAGGCAGAAGAGTGGTAAGAGCTAGTCTTGGGGGTTAAATGACTTGCCCAGGGTCACCCAGCTAGGAAGTGTCTGAGGCCAGATTTGAACCCGGGCTTGGCTCTCAATCCACCAGGCTACCTGGCTGCCCCCTCTTCCATTCACTCTTTCTCCACCTTCAACCCCACTGGGTCTTCATGTTGTATGTGAAGGATGGGTGTGCAGGAGTATACAGACTGAGAAGGAGGAACCTGGGCCAGATGCACACACTCCTCCATGTTTCTCTATCTGGTAACCCCTTAGCTTCAAGCAGCAAAGAATCCTGGGAAAGTGGTTTTCCCTGACAAAAGGGCCAGCTCTGCCATCAGCTCTGGGCCCAAATTCAACCGAGAATGATCACAATCCAAACAGCTAGCCTTAGTCTCTGTCGCCTCATGAGCCCAGATTGACTTTGCCCAAAGAAGTCTTTGTAAGGACACTCATCGGGCAGCTTCCTGACTCCCCAAAGAGCACAGAGAAGCAGTAGTAGGCTCAGACTACAACCCAGAGATCTTGGCTAGAAGCAAGCAAGCAAGCTAGCAGCCTTGTGGTTATTCCCCTGAAAATGGCTTCTTGAGGTCTGGAGAGGGACCTTTGGGGTCAGCTTTGGGGACCTTTAAGAGCAGGAAGATCCCTCCACGCCACCCCTTCCCTCCCAGCACTGTCTTGGTGAGGTGTTGCCCTGCGCAGGGGCCTTGTCCAAGTTTGGGCTGAGGATGGCAGAGGTCTCCCCCAGGAAATTTCCAATTCATGACACCCTCCCCGCCAGCATTTTCTGAAGCACATCCCTTTCCTTTCTGTCTGTCCTCCTGCCTTGTCCTCCCTGGCCCCTGGCAGCAGGAGAGAATGTGGGCAGACTCTGGAGAATGAGAACTGGTATTTGGAGGGCCTCAGGGGAAGGACACCAGAGGAGAAGAGTGGCTGCCACAGTCATGAGGGGGGCTGCCTTTCCCCAGTCAGGTCCCAGGAGCTCAGGCCAAAGGTCATCATCTTCCCCAGGTAGTTAGGGGCTCAGTGGCAGATCTTCTCTGTCATCTCTCTCTGGAATGTCAAAAGCATGGACAAGGGTCAGGAGCCTGTAGGCCTCAAAGCTTGTCTGCCCACCCTAGCCCCCAGCCCAACTCTCCCTGGAGAAGGCTATGATCTTGCGCCCTGGGGCCGATCTCAGTGAATTCTCAGGCCCTCATGAAGGTTTGTGGCAATAACACGGTAACAGAAAGTTCCTTATAAAACCAGAATAATTTCTGCCTCCCCATTTATCTAGTTGGCATGGTCAGAGTTTTCATATTAGGTTTTCTCACAGCAAACCACATCAAGCCCCAAATACAGATGCATGAGACCACCATGCATGGATAGGCCTGAAGAGAAGGTCCTTACTGCCCTCACCAGCCAACAAAATGCCCACAGAGAAGTGGGCAGTCACCCCAGGTGGGGAAACATGGCCTCTGGGGTCACCCAAACCCCCCACGGATATGAATAAATGAACCCTCCAGAGGCAGTTTGACATGAAGTCAGGAGACCTTGATTCAAAGCCTGGCCCTGACAGAGACTAGCTCTGTGACCCTGGGCAATTGGTTAAGCTCTGGGGCCTTTAGTCTCCTCCTTCACGAAATTGTGATAATAACAGGCTTGTTGGGGTAAGGGCAGGCCTCAAGGCTCTGGAGAAGAGGACATGGTAGGTAAGGAGGCAGCAAGGTCTTAAAGTACTGTTGTGGGGCAAGGCCTGAGGCCAGTCTTACCAAGGGCTCCAGCTCCCGGTGGTCCACCAGGCTGAACTCCTGGATGAAGTAATAGAAATGTTTGTAGCAGGTGTTGACGTGAGCCTCAGCACCCATTGCGATGATGCCATCAAAATGGTGGATGTAAACATGGACGAAGACACGGAAAAGGCGTGTCAGGATCTTGGTGCACACCTGCTGGAAGTTCTTGGGGAAGGGAACCCCTGTGATGGAGGAGAACGAGCTGACTAACAACCTGGACCCCTGGACATCCAGACCCTCAGATTTCCAGACCCCCAGATATCTAGACCTCTGGACACTTGAACCCCAAGACAACCAGACCTTTGGAATCCAAACCTCTGGACATCTGGATCACAGGATATCTAGTTCCCTGAACATTTAGATCCCTAGTATCCAGATCACCAGCTATCTAGGCTCCTGGATACCTGGACCTTTGGAATCTAGATTCCCCCAAATATCCAGAAATCTGGACCCCAGGACATCCAGACCCCCAGATATGTATACCCCTGAACATGTGGCTCCAAGAATCCACATCCCTGGACATCTGGATCCTTGGACATCCAGAACCCTAGTCATTTAAGACCCCAGGATCCAAGACCATCCCAATGATTCATGAGGAAAAAATGCCATCTGTTGCCAGAGAAAAAACTAATGATGTCTGAATACAGACTAGAACATACTATGTTTTTTTTTTATAATCTCTTCCACAAAATGACTAATATGGGAAAATATTTTATATGATTGCACATATAAAATTTATATCAGTTTGCTTATAGTCTCAGGGAAAGGGGAGGGGAGAGAGAGAATTTAGAGCTTAAATTTTTAAAAGAATGTTAAAGATTGTTTTTACACATAATTAGGGGGGAAATAACTATTTTTATTATTAAATATTATTTTTATTATTAAATATTATTATTGATTAATAATTTTTAAAGACACCAAGGTTCCTGGACATAGGGACCTCTAGACATCTGGATCCCTGAACATCTAGATCCTTGGGTACCTAGACCCCTAGACATCTAGAATTGGGGATATCCAGAATCTTGGACAATGGGACTCCTGTACAATAGTTTCCTCATGTGCACTCCACCCCATTTCCAAGCTCATTATCTTGAGGAAGAACAGGATACTGGGGATCTTGCAAAGAAGTGGGAGCCTCACAAAAATAATGTAAAAATAGTATTTTTTAGAAATCATCTATTATTAAGTGCCTACCATGTGCAGCATGGCACAGTGGATAGAGTGCGGGCTGGGAGTCAGGAAGATCTGAGTTCAATCCAGCCTAGATACTTCCTAGCTGTGTGACCCTGGGCAAGCCACTTAACTCTGTTGGCTTCATCTCTAAAATGAGCTAGAGAAGGAAATATCGAATCACTCCAGCAGCTTTACGAATAAAATTGCAAATGGGGTCACCAAGACTTAGACATGACTTAAAAAACCAACAACAACCATGTGCCAAACACTGTGCCAGGTAACAGATACAAAGATCCAAACTAAACAGGTCCTACCCTTCAACACTGGCAAGATGGCAGCCAAGACCATCAACGCCCTTAGCCATTTCACCAGATGGAAAAATAGCATTTCTAAATCTTTTTTCAATTCACTTCAGTCTGGTTTCCCTCCCTACCATGCCCCCTGAACCTCTAAATCTAAAGGATAGTATTCAGTACTCACCTGTAGCCTCTGCTGGAAATCACCTCTAAAACATAGCTCCTACTTTTAAATCTCTCTAAAATATATAAAGTGCTTTCCCCACAACCCTCTGTGGTAGGTAAACTGAGGATTATTAGTCCTATTTTACAGAGGACAAACCCAAGGCTCCAAAAACTTAAGTGATGTGTCCAAACTTGCATAGCTGGTAAGTATCATCTGGGACTTGAATACAGGTCCCTCCTGACTTCCAGGCTTGCCCATTTCCCTTATTCCATGCTGCTTCTGTCTCAGCTATTCTCTCTTCCCAACATTTCAGAGACCGTTCTACTCTCTAGTTCTAATTAGTCCACCTCTGACTCCATCTGCTCCAGAAAGTCGGGACTAAGTGACAGAAGAGTTTCCTCTCTCTCAAACTCACATTGTCCTAAACCAGACTCATCGTGCTTCACCTCAGACCCTCCCATCTTCTGAATGTCCACAGTCACTGGAGTATTGAGTGGAGAGTGACTTGTCCAGGGTCACCCATCACCATATGTCTTAATAAATGGCTGCTGAACTGAACCATCAGGCTTCCTTCCTCTATTCCTGATGCCAAATCATGATACAACCAGTGGTCAGGATTTCTGTTTAGTATTGGGAAGGACTTTTCAGCACTGTGCTACGTAGATAGCCTTCTCAAGTAGTGAGCTCTGCATCACAGCAGACATGTAAGTAAAGGCTGCATGGCCACTTGGTGGAGATGTAGATGCGTTTTTACACCAGAAGCCAATGGTTTCAGTGGGGAGTCTAGGGTTCTGTTATCTTCCATGTAAGTGGTTACACCCATGTTTTCCTAGAAATCAATGTTATCTGATGGGTGTGACATGAAATGTGTATATAGAAAAGGTGAGGGTCAGAGTGACGGATGGAGGCCAATGATTGGCTCAAGGGAAGTGTGACCCAAGACAAGAAGGGAGGCAGGAACACTACAGCAAGGGCCCAAAGACCATCTGGCTGTAGTCTGGAAAGAAAAGTGGCCTGAGATAGCTTTCTGGGGGAGGGATCTGGAGAAGGAGTGACTGGTTCAGCTGCTGGAGGCTGGGAGAAAGACCGTCTCCACCTGGACCTGGAATCTAGCCATCATGGAGTTTGTTTTCCCCTACAACTGGGATTATCCAGCCTGGTAAAGAGAATACTGTGACCAGGACACCAGATATATGGGCCCTGAATCCAGCAGGGTCTTGTGGCCTTGCTGGGTATCTAACTGACGGTCCCATATGGGGCTTCTTCTCTGGTACGGATGGGCAGTAGCTCTCTAAGGCTCTGCTCACGGTACAGAACTTCTGGTAGGCCCTACCAAGTGGGAGACTTTGGGTCAAGGTCCGGAGATGAACCAGGCCTGTTGTCTGAGGTCAGAGACGTGGAATCTGACTCCTCCAGGAAGGCATCTGTGCTGTTCCATCCCTGACGAGAGATTGTCCTGCCTCTGCTTCAGGACCTTCAGGGAGGGGGTGCTCCCTCCCTCAGGCAGCCCAGGCCACTTTAGGAAGTTCTTCCTGGCATCCAGGCTAAATGGGTATCTAAGCAACAACCCTTTTCCTTCCACTGTTCTTAGTTCTGATTTCTGGGGCCAAGCGGAACAAATTTTATATCAAAGCCTGTCAGATACCCGAAGACAGCTCTAGTGTCCTCCTGAGGCTTCTCCTTTCCAGGTTAAACATCTCTGATTCCTTCAACAGATGCTCCTATGACATGGACCCAAAGGTCATTCCCTATCCAAGCTACCCTCCTCTGGATTATTTCCAGCTCATTAATGTCCTCCTTTTTCCCACTTTTTTAAACCTTTACATTCTGTCCTAGTGACAACTCTAGGACAGAAGGACAAGGGCTAGGCAAACAGGGTTAAGTGACATGTCCAGGGTCATATAGCTACAAGACTTGAACTCAGGTCCTCTGGTTCTAGGCCTGGTACCCTATCCACTATGCTAACTATCTGCCCCTGATCGAAGTCCTTCTTAAAATCTGATGCCCAGAAATGAACCTAGTATTCCAAAGTAGGCCTGACCTGGGCAACAAGCTGATCCCAGATCTCCTGGGCCAGTGACCCCTGTTAGGTCACATTGACAGGGGTTGTGGCTCTTATGCTGCCAAGGACCTTGGAGGCCACTAAGAAGTGACCTTACAGATAATAAGGTGGAAGTCTAGAAAAGGGAAGCAACTTGACCAAGGTGACAAAGCAGTGAATGACAAAGGTAGAATTTGAACCCACATCCTCTGACTCCAAATCATCATTCCTCCTACCACTAGGCCATATCCCTGCACTTGGCCTTTGGTTCTCTAGGCTAGATCTCCCTGGTCTCTCTAACAGCATGGTCTTATCTCCCTCTGGCCTCAGCCATTTCCAAGCTTTTCCAGGTTCTCCTTGAGTCCCTAAGCTCTCCCTTTCTCATTCTTTCTCTAACCTTGACAAGGAAAATCACTTCTCGAGGGAATGAGTGGAGAGACTCCACTGGGAAGTCACAATGCAGCCCAATGATCTTGCCAACCAATATGGTGGCCAAGTACTAGGGAAAAGGGAGTGTTTCTATGCTCACATCATAGAATGGGAAGGGTGGAGCCTAGAAGCCTACAGCAACCCCGAAGGAGTCCACAAGCCACAGGGAGATTCCATTCCCCAGAGAGGAAGCTGGACTGGGATCTCTAAGGAACAGGGTTGAGGCCTCACAAGCGGTTATGCCTCTGGCATCTTTTTTAGATAATCCTCTCCTGCTTCCCCCACCCCAGCAGACCAAGGACAGAGGCACCTCAGCAACTGAGTGAGCAGGAGATCCCCAGAGGCCCAGCTTCTGGCGGAGGAGATAAGATGGGGCTACAAGGGGGAGAATACACTCTGCATTCTTTCTTCCCAGGAGCCCCAGGCCTCCCTCTCCAGAGCTCTATCTGCAACTCAAGGGCTGTTATTTGATGGAAGAGTCACTGTCCTGCCCTCAGGAAACTCCCTAGATTCCAGGTCCAGAGTCCCCTTAAGTCTGGGGGGTTCCCAGGGCAGAGCCGTGCCTCCTCTTGGACTTGTAGCTGTCCCCATTCAGACCATGGGTTCCCCAGCGCAGAATTGTGTCTGTTCCCCGTCTCCTTCCTCTCCCCACAGGGCTTGCTGGCTCCCCTAGTCTCTGCCTCCCTCCCACCACAGCCGGGGCACTCACCCACTTGGGTGGGGAAGACGTCCTCGTTGTTGATGAGACCTTCGATCCAGTCCATGAGCAGAGACATGTAGCGGGGCGCAGGCAGCTTGGCGGGCCGCCGGTACTGTTGCTCATCTTGCCAACGGTACTCGTAGCGTGGGCCACCCGACATCACGGGGCAGCTGGCCTCCGTGCAGAACTCGCCCATCGTGCCATAGATGAGATTGATGCGATTAAAGAAGTCGACCACGTGCACTGCCAGCCAGTCATTGATGCTCTCACCAGGGGGAAGCCGCACCACGGCCCGCAGGTCCAGCCCGGACTTCAGCGAGGCTTGTGCCTTCTTGTAGAGCTCAAAGCGTTCCGTGCCTGGCTCAAAGCGTTTCCGGGGCCGGAATGTCTTGTCCTTGTTGAATACCTGTTTCAGGCATAGAGCCATCGCTGGGCAGAGTGGCCGGAGCAGCTCTGGCCTGCAAGAAATAGAAGAGCTATGAGCAGCTAGCCCCTGCCCTCAGGCCCCACACTCACAAATACCCTCCAGCTTGGGCAGCTCACGATGCCCCCATTCTGTGTGACCCCCCTCAAAGACCTTTAAAACCTCGTTGGGCCTTATTCCTCGTCTATAAAATGAGGAGGTTTTAATTCTCTGGTCTCTAAGACTTAGGATCCTATGATCTCTCCCTGGGCCTCAGTTTCCTCATCTGTAAAATGGCAGGTGTTAATTCTCTGGCCTCTAGGATCCTATGATCTCTCCCTGGGCCTCAGTTTCCTCATCTGTAAAATGGCAGGTGTTAATTCTCTGGCCTCTAGGATCCTATGATCTCTCCCTGGGCCTCAGTTTCCTCATCTGTAAAATGGCAGGTGTTAATTCTCTGGCCTCTAGGATCCTATGATCTCTCCCTGGGCCTCAGTTTCCTCATCTGTAAAATGGCAGGTGTTAATTCTCTGGCCTCTAGGATCCTATGATATCTCCCTGGGCCTCAGTTTCCTCATCTGTAAAATGAGGGGTGGGGGTGGGAATGACCCTTTAAGATTCTTTCTAGCTCCACATTGCTGAGCTGGTTATTTCCGGCTCCCATGTATTTGTTTATATCTTCCTAAAACCTGGAATGTCTGCCCTTCCCCAATCCCCCATAATGAAACCCTGCTCATCCTTCCGAGTCCAGTTCAAATACTCCCTCCTACAGGAAGCTTTCTGGACTGAGTCCACATTCTACATTTGTTAAGGACTTCCTTTGGGCCACTGCCTGCCTCGCTCCAACGTCTGCCAGCAGCTGACTGCGCCCTCTCAGATGCCCTCAGCGTGCCGGCTGCACACCGGGTGTCTGGGCAGAGGCTGAGTAGCCCCCAGCTAGAAGTCGAGCTCCATGAAGACGGGCTGGGCTGGATGTCATGGAAACTGTGCATCTCCCCCAGGCCGTGCCACAGTCTGGCTCTCTGCCTTCTCCGTTCTCCCTGGGCTACATCAGAACCACGGACCAGGTCCAAGGCCAGCCACCCTCGACACAGACACCTGGCCCTGCCTGGCAGAGATGCCGAACATCATCTTCCTTTTTTGCAGCTCTGTGAGCAGGAGGGTTCCTAGGTGGGGGGCTGGACACGATGGCCATCACTGACCACAGCTGGCCTGTACTTTGTGTTGGTTGGCAGTGGGACACTTCCTCCTGGATATCCCGTCGTTCTTCCGGTCCGGTCCGGGGATTCCCAGGGCATGGGGGAGGGACCTTTCTGCCCAAAAAGCTCTTTCCGGTTTTTCCGGCTAAAGAGGAAAGAGCCCAGCAGGATGTGTGGGCCCCAGGCTGAGGGGGTGGAGGTGGGGGGAAGAGGAGGGGCCGCCTTGGAGGACTGGTGGGAGCATTCCATCGGGGGATGCTCCATACTTGGGGTGGTGGGGATGGTGGGGAAGGATGGGCTTCCTCACCCAGGAAGACTCTAATCAGCAAATGTGTGGCAAAGCCCGGCTCAGTGCTGGGAGGACAAGATCAACAATCAGGCAGTACCTCTCCCTGCCAAGGGGGAAGGGTGCTAGCAAACACCCGAGGCACCCAGCACTGGATAAGAGAGAACGAAGAGACAGTGAAGTGCAGCCTCAGGGGACCTTCCAGAAGCCACCTAGTCCTAGAATCCCTGTCACATCCCCAACAAGGGGTCATTCAGCATCTCCCCAAAAGAGAAGGACCCCCAAATCTCCACTCTGGAGAGAGCTCCTGGTTCTGGCTCACCCCCCCCCCCCACATGGCAGCTCCTCAGATACTTGAGGACAGCTCTCATGAACCCCTGAGTCTCCTCTTCACCCCGTTAAATGTCCCCAAGTCCTTCAGTAGATCCCAAGTGACACGGACTTGAGACATTGTTTCAGGAGGCTTTTGTTTTTTAAAAAAACCTTTACCTTTTGTCTTAGAATCAATACCAAGCCTTGGTTCCAAGGCAGACGAAGGGTGAGGGTCAGGCAATGGGAGCTAAGTGACTTGCCCAGGGTCACACAGCTAGGAAGTGTCCGAGGCCAGATTTGAACTCCTGTCTCCAGGCTTGGCTCTCTATCCACTGAGTTCTCCAGTTTGGGAGGCTTTGCCTTGGGGACTCCAGTGAAGCAGGTGCTGCAGACTCCTGGCCCTTCCCTTTCGGTGCCTTATCTGTGGTGCCTCCACTTGTAGCCTAACCAGAAGGACTTGAACAAAGCCAAAGAGCGCCTTCCCTTCCTTGGCTATCGTCTCTCGGTGCTGATTCACCTGCAGGATCCTGATTAGCCTCGGACCCTGCCCCTGCTCTTAGCCTGTTCTGCTTGGAACCCTTTTAACACCTGCAGGTTCGGTCTACCCAGTATCCATAGCGGCTCTTCTGGGTAGCTCTCACATACTCCTCTCTGGAAGGTCTCTCCTAGCCTGCAAGCTGCCAGGGCAGGGTCTGAGCTCAAGCTCCTTTGGACTCATCCAAGGGGCCTGATTTCCCACAAACTCACTGTCCTCTAGGCTTGGACTAGGCTATCCTTGGTTATCCCTTTCACCCCATGTTCCATCAGTGATGGGGGCTGGGGGAGCGAATGACTCTGCAGAAGCTTTATGGAGGCACATCTGCTGACTCTGGGTCTGGACAGTTCACTTCCTTTCTATGTCAAAGGCTGACCTATTTAAATATAGCTCCAGGGGCGGAGGTGGCACAGTAGATTAAATGCCAGGCCTGGAATCAGGAGGACCTGGGTTCAAATCTGACCTTAGACTCTTCCTATCGGTGTGATCCTGGGCAAGTCATTTAACCCTGATCGCCTAGAGTTTGTTACTCTTCTGCCTTAGAATTGATACTAAGGGAGACAGTAAGGGTTTAAAAAAAAAGAAGAAAAAAGAAATATGGCTCTCCCTGGTCTCCCTCTTATCTCCCACCCCATATTCCTGAGCAGGGGAAGGTACAGGTGGAGCCAACGGGGATCACAGAACCAGACGGTATTTATTAGAGTCCAAGCACTCATTTTCCTACAAACCCGATCATCGCTGGCCTTCCAGCACTGAAGTCTTCTGGGCAAAAAGGGCATTTTTTCCCATTTCTTTTCATTTATTTAATTCTTTTTTCTAATTATAAAGATCTTTTATTTTGCCAATTACAAACTACAACAAATTTCTACATAATTTTTCTGACTTAGATGATCCAAAACGTCTCTTTCCCTCCCTCCTTCTGGAGAGGGTCATGTATGATCACACAAATATATCTTCATGTTGATCATTTTTGTAACGTAAAACCAAAATCCCTAGATAAAAAAAAAACAAACCCAGAACTAAAGGGAAAAATCACACGTGAGCAAAGGACCTGCCTTTGGAATCTTAGACATTTACTCTCCTCTGTCTATCCTGCCATCTGGCCTCACTGGCATTCTTTCTGTCTCTTAAACCCAGTGCTCCACTTCCCATCTCCTTGCCTTTGTCCTTCCTGTCCCTCATGCCTGGGATGCTTTCCCTCCTCACCTAGGCTTCCTACTTTCCTTCACGAATTAACTCACATTCCCCCTTCTGTAGGAGGCTTCTCCAGCTCCCCTTGCCTCTCCCCATTGGATTCAGTTCCATCCAATCCATCTTTTGGGTTCCTCGTCATTGGTGTGTTGTTTCCCTTATTAGAATGGGCGCTCCTTGAGAGCAGGGGTGGAGACTTTGCCCTTTTTGGATCTCCAGGGCTAAGCTGATTGACTCTCAGACCTCACTGCATACTTTCTCCATTCTGGGTCCATGCGTTCCATCCCAAGGGCTGAGGAGGGATAAGGGAAAAGAGCTAAAAATGGCGGACACATTGGCAGATGTCAAGGAGGCCAGTTGAGAGAGGGCTGAGGATGGGGGAAAGGAAACAGCATTGAAGATCCTTCATCATTTGACTCCTTGACGCCCTTTCACGTGCTCTGGTCACAGGTGAATAACAGCTTTCCCCAAATTGGACCCTACATCTACTACCTCCGTGTATTGGAGCAAGCTGGTAGTCATGCCGAGCACACACTCCCTCCTTTTTCACTCTCCTCTCAGAAGTTGCTTTTGGTTTTTGGCCAGATTCCCCCAAAGAGCCATCCCTGTCCTCCTCTCAGCCAGCTACTCCCCACTCCACCTCCACCTCCAATTCCCTCATACTTATTTTCTTATGTGCATACTATACAGAAGAATGGAAGCCTCCATGTTTGTATCTCCACATCCAGAGCCCAGCACACGCTGCTGATTGGAAAAGCATTTGGTTCTTTTTTGGCTTTGTTTTTTTTACCTTCTTAGTATCAATTCCAAGAGAGAAAAGTGGCAAGGGTTAGGCAATTAGTTAAGTGACTTGCCCAGGCTCATACAGGAAGCAGTATCTGAGGACAGATTTGCCTGCAGGATCTCCTGACTCTAGTGCTCTATCCATTAGGCTATCTAGCTGTCCTAAGGCACCTAGTTCTTCTTGGCTCCAGAGGGCAGTGACAGGAGCCCTGGGGGACAAATAAGAGCTAGTCCAGAGTGGAGGGGCTGCCTGGTAAGAGAGTGAGCTCCCCATCACTGAAGGTCTTCAAATAGACCGTGGCTGAACCCTTATTGGAAGTTTTCAGTCAGGAATGTGGCTGGGGGGAGTGGCAGGCCAAAGGGACCTCTAAGATTCCTTTCATCTCTGAGATGCAGCAGTCAGTTATGAGCCTGCCCTTCCCTCCCTGTTCCCTGCCCCCCAAGCTCAGCTGTTACTCTTTGTTTCAGGGCAAAAGTTGGGGAGGGCAGATTGCATTTATTGAGAAGTGACGGTGATGTTTTAAAAAGAAAAAGAAAACCCCTTTCAAAAAGCTACAAGAGCTTATTCTCCTCTCTGAGGCATTGTCTCCCCCAAGATGGGGGTTCTGTGGGGCTGGGGGGCCAGGGGGGGCAGGCTAAGGTGGAGAGAGACAGAGGGATGTGTCTGGCTCACGTAAGCTCTCCCGGCTGCCACCAGCGCAGAGATCCTGATCAGGTGGCTGGATAGGGCTCAGCTCACTCAGCTTTGTCCTCTCTGAGGAGGGGCTCACAGGGCATAGCTCTCCTAGGCTCCCCTTTGAGTCCCCAGCCTTGAGCCCTCACACTGGGCACCCCCAGGGGATACCGGAGCCTTCTATCAATTCTCTAAGCAAGCCAAGCCCTGCAAGCCTGGTTGTTGTTGCTGTTTCCCCTTGTTGTGGGGTCCTAGTGATTCAGGGTGGGGTGGGTGGGAGATGGGTGGGTCTTATCCACTCCCGGGGGGCCTCCTCTCCCTCCCTGGAG
The DNA here is from genome assembly GCF_027887165.1 of Monodelphis domestica. NCBI lineage: Eukaryota > Metazoa > Chordata > Mammalia > Didelphimorphia > Didelphidae > Monodelphis > Monodelphis domestica. Next base: position 31,336,933 of record NC_077228.1, on the reverse strand, counting down.
CTGAAAGTGCCCCTAGAAATGCCCTTGACTAGTCCCTGCTTCTGAGGGCATCATCCCCCTGAGCCACTCCAGCAACAACGCTGACAAGGCTCGTTCCTTTACGAAGGAGGGCAGCTGGGAGCGTTGGAAATCGCTTGGGACCACTCATGCGTCCGTCCGTTCCAGAGCACTGCCTCTTAGACAGTCTGGCTGGCTGGCACACACACCCCCCTCCCGCCCAAGCAGAGCCCAGGTTCAACCCTACAATCCTGCCCTCTCCTCTTCTGGGCCTTTCCCAGGAAGGGAAGCCCCAAGGAAGTGAGTCCAAGACAAACCGCACACCATCCCTCCCCTGCCTTCCCGAATTCCTTTGATGCGGGCAAGGGACCTGGTGGGTGGGCAGGAGCCAGCTCTGACTTCTCTGACCCAGGCAGCCTCTGGAGAGAGACGGGGAAGGCCCCTAAAGAAGGGCCAGGGGCTGAACCTTGGGGGGTGCAGGGAGGAGAGGTCCCCGCCGGCTAAGAGCACCCTGAGGGGCCTCCTAAAAGACAAGCTGCCTTCTTGCCCAGAGCAGAGGGGCTGGATGAGCAGGAAGGTCCAAAGAGAGCTTTGGGGAAGCCCTGGGAGGGCCCGCAGAGGCTGTGGGTCGATTTGGGCAAAGCTCTGTCTAGAGTGATGGTGAGGGGGCAGAAGGATGAAGGAGACGAATGTTCCAGCTTGAGGAGGGAAGAGGAGCAAGGCCAAGAGTCGTGAGTCCGCCTGGCCCTTTCTCTAAAGCTCGGAAGTGAGCAAAGCGTAAACCTTTGGAACGCAGAGAGTGGGAAGACTAATCGTCTCTGTTATAGCCAGAGAAACTGAGGCTCTGAGAGAGAGAGCCGTCTACATTGTCGGAAAGAGTCCAGGGCTGACCTCCGGAGTGGCCAGCACTGGAGATCGGCCTCGGGGAGAGGCTGGGGGCCCCCCTTGGCCAGAAGCACCAGCCCTCCTTCCCTCCCGTGCCGCCCTTTGGGAGTTAGTCACCAGCCTTTTGGGGAAGGGGAGGAGGATTCCATGTCAGTGCCTCAGTGGGCCAGAGTCCATGAGCCATCTGGGTGAGCTCCGCTGGGTGGGGGGCTAATCACAGGGCTCTAACAGCTTGTCAGCTCAAGGCCTTCTGCTCAAAGCCCAGAGAAGGTCGGCCCTCTCCTGGTCTCTGTTCCCCTAGTGCCTGGCACAGAGCAGAGCCCGCTCACAAAGCAGGTGCTAATAATGCACTGGGCCTCGCTGGGGATCTTGGGTAGGGGTGAATCCTCTCCGTTCACCCCTGTTTCCTTCTTGTAAAGTAAGGGCAGCTCCCTCCCTCCTGTGTTTTGGGGTGAAGCCAAGGAGCCGAGAGGGGACGGCACCTGCCTTGGGAAGGATCCCCCTTGCTTCCTGCCTCACGGCCCTTCCCTACATTCTCAGCGTCCCAGTGGGGTCCGGCCCATACCAGAAGGAAGCCAGGGAGGAGACAGCCTCTCCTCCGCTGAGACTCCCTCAGTGGGCCTCTGGGCGGCTCTCTTTCTCCCTAAGGCCTTCCAGGGCCTCTTTGGAGGGGAAAACTCAAGCCTGGGAGATAGGACAGCTGGGCACAGGAACCAGGGCAAGTCCCTCTTCTTGCTCCGGCCTCAGTTTCTCCCAATGTGCCATGGATTCCCTGGTATCTCAGGTCCCGGCAGCTCATATTGACTATGCAGAGCCAACCCCCCCCTACCCCCCCTTCCCCCCCCCCCCCCCCCCCCCCCCCCCCCCCCCCGTCACCCATGGGGCCTCGTTTTCCCCTTTAGGAGGATGGAGACCATGAGACTGGCCTGCCTCAGAGGGTTGGGGGAGGGGAAGCTGCAAGTGGCCCTCCCACCCACCATGACTGGCCTCCTCTGGCCACCCCCTGGTGTGGCCTCCCCCAGCTTCAGACAACACATCCCCCCTGCTTCTGGGTCCCCTCACTTAGGAAGCCCAGATGGGCAAGGGGGAGGGGGGCCTTGACTTGGGAATCTCCAGATGCCACTAACTTCCTGTAAGGCTTGGGGCAAGTCCAGTCCCTGCTTGGGGCCTCAGAGTCCTCCCCGATAAAGTCTATTTCTAAGGCTCCATGGATTTCAGCTTCTTCCAAAGAGCTGCCTCAAACACACCTCCTCCAGGAAGGCTGCCCTGCCCTGCCCTGCCCAGCCCAGCCCTGCCCAGCCCCGCCCACATGAAGTCCAGTCACTCGGAGTGGGGTAGGCCCTGGAGGGCCCCAGGATGACCTGGGGCTACCAGGGGCCCCGGGCATTATCTCACCGACCTCCCCTCCCCCGCTCCATTTTATAGAGGGGGAAACTGAGGCTCAGCCTGGGGCTGTCGAAGATGCTGGTGGGAGGTAGTAATAAGAAGGACGCTAAAAGGAGTCCACTTGGTCGGAAGGAATAATATGCTCAGAAAGGGGCTCCCCGCAGTCCTACGAGGCAGAGGTGGGATCGCGCCCATTCCTCAGAAAGGAAAACTGTGGCCGAGCTAAGACGGGAAGCCCTGGAGCTCTCCCCCGCGCCCCGTCCGCCTCTCGGACCCCACGCGCTTGCTGAAGTAGGTTCCCGTTCGGAAGGGGCTCTCCTGAGGACGGAGGCCTGGCTTCCTCCAGCCCCGCGCCCGTGTCCTGAGAGCCCTGCTGGGCGCGGAGTGCCCAGAGCCGCGGCTCGGCCGGCCCCTCCAGGAGGCTGCGCTCACCCCTCGCAGTGCCCGGCCAGTTCCGGCGGAGGGCGGGGTCCCAAGGAGGGTCACTCACCGGGCACGACAGTCTGTCCGTCCGTTCTTTCACCCGGGAGCTCGGTCCGTTCTGAGCGGGGACCGGCCGCCGGGCACAGGGGGCGGCTGTGGCGGCTGTGGCGGCGACGGCTGTGATTATTGCTCGCCCTGCCGGGCCGCGGCTCCGCTTCGCGGGATCTTGGCCCGCCCCGCTCTGGCCCCGCCCCCGCCACGCCGCCAGGCCGGCCTCCTGGCCTCCTCCCACTATCTTCCGCCCCTCGCCGCACGCGTCTCCTCTAGCTGTCCTCGCAGGGCTGCTGGGGGCGATGCTCCGGAGCCCCGATCCTGACCCTGCTCCAGTTATTGTCGGGTCTCCAGCCCCAGGCTAACGACCATAACCAGTCCCTGCCTTGGGCCAGCCTCGAGGCCCAGAGCCTTAGGAATGTGACGGCATTTGAGCTTGGCTACCCTGGCGCGTAGGTGTCATTATTATGCTCGTTTTACAGTCGAAGAACTGGAGGAAAACTGAGGTTCAGTGACTTACCCAGGGCCACACAGGACGTGCCCGAGGATGGATTGGAACTCAGGCCTCCCAGACTCCAAGAACAGGATTCTGTTCCTCTAGCGGCCGCAGAGTTCTGCTCTCCGGGGCCTGATTCAAGTCGGGGATGCAGAACACCCACTAGGCACCGCGTCTGGCCGGGCGCTGCCACCATTTGGCTAGTGTAGGATTCGTCTTGGGTCCGGCCCATGTCGGAGCTCTGTTGGAGGCAGATCTGGTAGCCAGCGGGCCAAGGGGAGAGCCTTCCCTCCCTCCCAAGCCTCGGGTCCTTCATCAGCAAACCCGAGTCCATGGTGGGCAGCTCCCGAGGGCAGAGGGGAAGGCAGGGGAGAGCCCAGAGATGGACAGGGTCACACAGCTAGTATCTGAATCAAGATTTGAACTCAGCTCTTCCTGACTCCCAGTGCTCTAGCCACTGTACCATCTAGCTGTTCCAAGAAACTTTTCATGGTCCCCTTCTCTCTTTCATCTATTCTGTATATATCTGGTTTGTACATACTTGCATATAAGCTTCTCCTTATCCTTCTTGACTTCAATGCTTTCCCTCTGTTGCTTACCTCCCATTTGTCCTGTATTTCTCTCTGTCTCTGACTCTCTTTTTCTCTCTCTGTCTCTGTTTCTCTCCTGTGTCTCTCTTTCTCTGTCTCTATCTCTTTGTCACAGTCTCTGTCGGTTTCTCTGTCACTGTTTTCTTTTTCTCTTTGTCTCTGTCTTTGCTTCTCTGTCTCTCTCTCTCTTTCTCTCTCTCTGTCTCTATCTCTTTGTCTCTCTCTTTATTAAAACTCTTACCTGCTTAGACTTGGTACCAAGTATAAATTCTAAGGCAGAAGAGCCTTTAAAGAGCTAGGCAATTGGGGTTAAGTGACTTGTCCAGGGTCTCAGAGCTAGGAAGTGTCTGAGGCCAGATTTGAAGTTAGATTCTCCCACCTCCAGGTCCAGTTCTCTGTTCACTGAGCCGCCTGGCTGCCCTTATCCTGAATATCTCTTGTCATCCCACCTGGTGATATCATTGGTCCTCTTGGAAATGAAGGATGAACAACAACAACATAGTTGTGTGCACATTGTCTCCTCTCCTTTGATGGTGAGCTTTTTGAGAGCAGGGTCTGCCTTTTGCCATTCTTTCTATTTCCAGTGCTTTGCATGGTCCCTGACATGTAATGGACACCAAATAAATGTTTGTAGGCTGATGGTGTCTTTGGGAACAAGATAGAGAGACATGGGTTTGGGCACAATACAGAGAGGTCAGTTCAGAATAGTTAAAAGGGTCCAGCCAAAAAATGCCAACGTGGAGGGCAGTTTTTGTAGGGGACCTTGGGGTCTGACGGGCATATCCTGCTTAGTTCTGAGGAGGGACATGGACAAACTGGAAAGAGTCCAGAGGATGGAGGTGACAGTGGAGGGACTGGAGCCCCAATATGGGAGGATCTGAGAGTGGGTGGAGATGGCTAGTTCAGAGAAGAGAAGGCTTGGAGGGGACATCATAGTTGTAGCCAAGATCTGTCCTAGGGAAGAGGGATTAGCCTTGTTCTGCTTGGCCCCCCAGGGGTGAAATGAGAACCCAGGAGAGGGGAGAGTGGCTGGAGAGATGCACATTCCATGATAGGGAAAGAAAACCTCCCCAGCAGCTTGTGTGTGTGTGTGTGTGTGTGTGTGTGTGTGTGTGTGTGTGTGTGTGTGTGCATACGTGGGCACCTGCACCTCAGAAGGTAGTGAGTTCTCCATCCTTTTATAAAAGAAGCCAGTCTCCTGGCCCAGAAACAGGGGTTGACTCCATCAAGGTCTCAGATCAGTTAGGATTCAAAGGAGTTTTCAGATTCAGAGGAGTTAGGATTCAAACCCAGGTTCTTCTTTCTGCTGGCAGGCCAGACCTTGAAACTCTTACAAGATCCAGCAGGGGAATGAGCTCTTGGCTCCAGCTTCCATCTCCCTGCTGCCCTCTTCCCACAGCTGAATAAACCCAGATCTCCCACCTCCAGTTAGAGCCACACTTGCCTCCCAGCTGTCTATCTTGGTCCTGGAATAGAAGGGAAGGTTGGAGGTTAGGAGGAACACAACTCCTGCAAAGCACCCCAGACCAGCAGCTGTCCCAGAGGAGCCCAGAGGGCCTGGGGAAGGGGGGAGGCAGTTCAATGAGAGGGGAAAGGCCCTGAAGGGCAGCAGAAAACTGGTCCCCAGAGTTAGGGGGATCAGGTCAGGCCTGGGCTGTGCAGGAAGTTGGGGGCTCATCCCCCTTGACCCTCTTTCTCCCCAGAGCATACCTACCAGCTTGTGGGCTGCCGTGGCCTATTGGATATAAGACAGGCATCGAGGTGCAGTAAAGGGAGCTCTGAATCGGGTGCCCAGAGACTAGGGGCTGAGTCCTGGCTGTGTGACCTTGGGCAAGTCATGTCTCATCTCTGGGTTTTCTTTTCCTCAGTGGGAAACAGGATGGGACAGTTTAGACTCTGTCTACTTCTCAGGGTGACTGAAGAGTTTGGTAAACCCCAGAGTACTGCAGAGATGGGAGCCATCAGGATCTGTGCCCCCCATCCCCTGCTAGGCAGCGACACGACTGCTGGTCCTCGTGACCAGGCAGCCACGGGGCAGAAGCCTCGTGCGTGCCTCCAGCCCACCCTAAATTTGTGCTGCCGCTCTGTCTGAGGCTCTGCTTGGGATTCTTGCTGGGGCCAGTCAAAGAGGAGAAAAGAGAAGCTGAAAGACTCTCTTGGGGAGGGGCTTCTCGAAGCCCCCCTCCACCCTCCTGGCCACTTCCAGCTCTCCATCTGCTCATTTCCTATAACCCATGTTTGCTGAGTTAACCTGAATGTGGCCACCACATGCTTGTGCCCTCGAATGGAGGAGCCAGGAACAGGGAGAAGGGGCTGAAGGGAGAGGACACAGGAGGAAGGAGGCGTGGAGCCTGGGGCATTGCCAGGGCAGCCATGGTGGGGACCCTGGATATTTAGAGCTGGGAGGAAGGAGCTGGGCAGAGTAGAGGAAAGGACGGGGGGCCACTGTGGGCAAATCCTACCAGAAACATCTGGGCCCCCCTTGACCCTCTAGACCTGGGAGCCTCCTTCTCTTAGCCAATGTAGCCCATTAGTGTGAGAGCTGCCCCACTTCCTGCTGGGTCCTGCCCTTTGGGACTGGGGGGGGGGCTGATGGAGCAGAGTGCAGGGTGTTGGGTGGGCCCGTGGTCTGCCTCCTGCCAGAAGTCTGTTCTCAGGGACATCTTTCTGCCCCTTATCTGTGCTCCTTCTCCTTGCGTGCCAGGGCTTCTTATCCTCGTGCCCATCCCTTCCTCCCACTCCCTGGCCCTGGACCGGTCTGCCCAGCCCAGTGCCCACCCCTGACATCCTGGGGAATTCCATTTCCCTGTCATCTTTCCCATTTGGAAGGAGATTGCTACATTTGGGGCATAATGAGAGGGGGAAAAGGGACATCTTTCCTCCCCCTTTCCCCATGGAGCCACGTATGCATGTCCACAGTCATGACAAGTGGGATGTGGAAGCCAGGGTAGTGCAGCCCCAAAGAGTCGATGTGCAGGAGGCTGAGACTGGAGTGAGCAAAGGCTAAACATGGCCCTTTCCAGCCTCACTTTACAAGTCTTTCAAACGGGGCCCTGATCTTCAATGGCAATGTTAACCCTTCTACATGTAGCCTCCAAGATCTAAAACTAAAAGGAGCCTCACCCCCCCCCCCATTTTATTGGTGAAGAAACTGAGGCCAAGAAGTTATACTGTGCCTGAGATTACACTATTAGTGTAGAGGGGCAGAGCCAGAAGTTGCACTCTCAGGTCCTGTTGCTTCCCTTGAATAGCTGTGTGACCATAGGCTGGCTACCTCATATCCTTGAGGCTCAGTTTCTTCATTTGTAAGATAGGAATGAGACGGTGTGGTATGGGGGACAGAGAGCCAGCTTTGGGGCCCAAAGACCTGCATTCAGCCTACTTCACCCCTAATGTCCCAGGCAACTCTTTAGTAAGTCAGAGATAAGACACAATCTAGGTGCATGAAGGAAGTTTCCACACTGGGAATTCCTCACAGGTCTGGACCAATAAATAAACAAGGATGGGGCTACAAATCCCTCCACTCCCTCCTTCCCACAGCTTCTCCGAGGAAGGACCTGGCAGACCTCTTAGGCCTGGTGGACAAAACTCCTCTGGGCATACCCTCAGTTGATCCTCGAGAAGACAACTAGCCCCTCTTCCATTCCCAAGAATTCCCAAAAGGGGGAACATAAAAGAAGTCTTGAGAGAGGAGCTTGCCTTGACACAGTATGGAGGAAGGGGCTCTGGGAAAGGAGCCACCTCCATTGTCCTCCTTACCAGGAGAAAAATTGGGCTAGGAACTAGGGGGAGACAAAGCTGGGACATCAAGACCAGGACCATGTGGCCAATCAAGGAAGAAGCCACATGGAGCAGATACAGAGTTCCTGGAACTGTTCATGCTGCTGAGAACAGAATTGGTGATTCCCAGCTTTCTCAGTTCTCTTGCTCTCTGGGAGAGAGATGTGCCTGTTCCCCTAGTTTTGTTTCTTAAGAGTTTTTTTTTTTACTTTCTCTTTTTGCTTCAAAACCACTTTCACTAAGATAAAAGTGGTTAATTATTGTGTTACTGATATTTATGTTTCATCACTCAAATGCAGCTGAGAAAGACAATCAAGGAGAAGACTTGGAGAAAAACGTGTCTCTGTATGAATTTGCCAGTCATTTTCCAAGATGGGGGCTCAGAGCTATAGACAGAGAATACTTGGTTCATATTTTTGAAACTTTCCAGACTGGGGGGAAGGGGGAATCCACTGAATTGAATTAGTTTTAGGCAAATGAGTCAGCAGGAGAATACCAGAGTTGCTCAGCTGGGATGAAGAGGAGATTAGTGACTCCACTTTTTCTATCTTTTCTACTGGGCATGACTTTCTGGTCTTCTCCTCCGGAAGAAGGGTTTCCTTTCAAGGCACCACAGGAAGCCAATGGGAAGATGAGGTGATTGAAGGGATCCCCTCCCATACCAATCCCAACTTGCTCAGGAATTGCTAAGAAGTTCAGTGTGAGCATTTAAACCTGGAAATCTGCAAATCCTACAAACTCAGATTTGATTTGTTGCTTTCTTGATTGTTTAAGCTTAATAAAGTGATGAAGAAAAATTGAATAATGCTAATTCAATTTAAAACTTTGTTATGTGAAAAAAAATGTTTTCCCCCAGAGAGTAAATTGTTAAAGGTACCCTAGCACAGTCCCCTGAGTGTGGAGCTGAAGGTGAGTATGGCAGAAGGTGCAAGGGTGCTGTGAGCCCTGGGAGTCACCACTCAGGGGGCTGAATGGGAACCCAGGGAGAGAAACAGAAACCGTCATTACTACTGCAGGGTGTCCAGCTGGCAAGCCAAGCTACCACCTCCAGGAAGTGCATTCCAGGGAGAGGAGGAGAGGGACCTTTGCAACAGCTGCCATTTGCATGGGGCAGGTATGAGAGGCAAATACTGGGACCCCAAGACAAGGCCTAGGAAGGAGTCACAAGGAGCAGCTGCAAAGCGGTGGAACCACCCTGCTGCTGAGGTCTCTCCTTACTTTCTCTTCCTGATTTTTCTTCCTAGTGTCTGACTTTGGGGGGAGAGAGACAAACAAGCCTTTCCCCCAGGCTCTATTTCTTGACCAGGGTTCCATGGCTGAGAGACAGACCGAGGAGGGAAAGACAGAGAAACAAACTGATCTATGTCTGCCAGAGTAGTTTTTCTGAGTGGGGGCTCAGAACTCTAGAAATGAGAATTACTGATTTTTTAACTTCCAGATTCGTCTTGGGCAAATACAACAGATTGTGAACAGGGTGGGATTGACATGAGAAGCACTTCATCTTGCCACTGTCTTCCTAGGGTAGGTTTGAAAGGAAAACTCTTCTTCCTGAAGAGAAGACTAGAGAAAAAGTCATGCTCCATGGAAAAGACAGAAAGTGGCTGAGAGTAGTGGATCCACAAAGGCCAGAACGGGATAACTAGCTCTGTCCTCTTCAGCCCAGCCTAGTAACCCTAGTATCTCACTGTTGGCTCGTATGCCCAAGACTAACTCCGGTCCTCAGGGTGTTGGGTCACAGTCATTTCTTATGATGCTTCTACCCTCCTCCTTCCCCAGAAGGTCAGATGGAGATATCACGGGTCAGATTGGCTCTACAGGGTATTAAGTAGGTAGATTCTGGGAGTTCCTGTCTGCCAACAAACATTGTCTTTAGTGACCTGTGAAACAGGTGTCCCTCACCCCCTCTCATCTGTGCTCCTGCAACAGCCTCTTCATTTTCAGATTCTCCTTTCTCTAAGCCACCCTCCACACAGCCCTCGTAGTTCTTCTTTGCTTGTATAGGAAAACATCCTCTGCTTAGTTTTTCAAGGCCTTCACAATCTGACTCCCAGTTTACTTTTTCAGGATAATAACTGTATCTCTGTCTCTCCTCCTCTTCCTCCTCCTCCTCTTTCTTCTCTCTCTCTCTCTCTCTCTCTCTCCCTCTCTCTCTCTCTCTCTCTCTCTCTCTCTCTCTCTCTCTCTCTCTCTCTCTCTCTCTCTCTCTTTCTGACTCTCTTTCTGACTCTCTCTCTCTCTCTCTTACACACACATTTTCTCTTCATGCTTCATTTCTTTTTTCTTTCCTCATTCCTTCCTTTCTTTTCTTTCTCCTTTCTTTCCTCTCCTTTCTCCCTTTCTCTTTCTCCCTTTCTCTTTCTCTCTCTTCCTTCCTTTCTTTTCTTTCTTTCTTTTCTTTCTTTCTTTCTTCTTTTCTTTTTCTTTCTTTCTTTCTTTCTTTCTTTCTTCTTTCTTTCTTTCTTTCTTTCTTTCTTTCTTTCTTTCTTTCTTTCTTTCTTTCTTTCTTTCTTTCTTTCTTTCTTTCTTTCTTTCTTTCTTTCTTTCTTTCTTTCTTTCTTTCTTTCTTTCTTTCTTTCTTTCTTTCTTTCTTTCTTCTTTCTTTCCCTCTCCTCCCCTTCCCTCCCTCCCTCCTTCCTTCCTTCCTTCCTTCCTTCCTTCCTTCCTTCCTTCCTTCCTTCCTTCCTTCCTTCCTTCCTTCCTTCCTTCCTTCCTTCCTTCCTTCCTTCCTTCCTTCCTTCCTTCCTTCCTTCTTTCTCTCCCCCTCTCAGGATTTCTTAGGTCATCTCCATCAGTTATCTTCTCTATCCTTCTGCCCTTGTTTGGCTATGTTTAGAGTCCTGTGGCTAGTTTTTGTGCTCACTGATTAGAAAAGATATTGAAAAAACGGGAAAGAACCTCCTTGTACAAAACTATATATATCTTCTCTTTTTGTGGTGGCAATGAATTGGAAATTGAGGGGATGTTTCTCAATTGGGGAATGATGGTGATGGAATATTATTGTGCTGTAATAAATGATGAATGGAATGCTTTCAGAAAGAGTTAGAAAGACCAACGTGAACTGATACAGATTGAAATAAGCAGAACCAGGAGATCATTGTACCCAGCAACTACAATATTGTGGAATGATCATCTGTGATAGTCTTAGATGTAATTAGCAAATCAATGATCTGAGAGAGTTAGGACAAAGAATGCTGTCCACCTCCAGAGAAAAAACTGTTGATGTCAGAATGCAGATGAAACCATACTATTCTGCACCTTTAGTTTATTTGCTTGTGTTTTGGTATTTTGGTTTTATAAGATTATTCACTTACAAAAATGAACAATATGGAAATATGTTTTGCGTGATGATACATGTATAACCCAGATGGAATAGCCTGCCAGCAATGGGAGAGGGAAGAGAAGGGAAATAAATTGATCATATAACTTAGGAAAACTTGGGCAAAAATTTATTACATGTAATTGGTAAAATAAAATAAAATTATCTTAAAAAAAAGAAGAGACATTGATAAGATGCTGACTGTCCGGAGAAGAACAGCCAGCTCTTCTGGGGGAGGGCTTTAAGTTTATATAAGGATTAAAAGAGCTGAAGTGACTTAGTCTCAGGAGCTTTGAGTTCTCCTGCTTAGAGGTCATCAAGAAGCGGCTGGATGACCCCTCACTGGGGATGTTGCAGAGGGATTCCTGTTCAGGTCTGAGTTGGACTGATGCCCCCGAAGGCCAGATAGTTCAGATCTTGTGATTTTTTTTTGAGATTTGGTGAGAAGGAAAAGGAGCAGAAACTTCTTGGACTATGCCCAAAGGGCTATAAAACTGTGCATACAGCTTGACCCCACGAATACCACTGTTAGATCAGTGTCCCAAAGAGATTGAAATGAAAAAAAAAAAGGGAAAAGGATCTATGAGCTCAAAAATATTTATAGCAACTCTTTTGGTAGTGGCAAAGAATTGGAAACTGAGCAAATGCCCATCAATTGGGGACTGGCTGAAGGAGTGACATATGACAGTGATGGCACGCTATTGTACTATAAACAATGATGAGCAAGGGTGACTTCAGAAAAACATGGAAAGACTTACATGAACTGATGCAAAGAGAAGTGGGTAGAACCAGAACATCACACACAGTTACAGCAGGACTGTATCATGATCAACTGTGAGTGACTTGGCTCTTCTGATCAATACAATGAGCCAAGACAATCCCAAAGGATCCATGATGAAAAATGCCATCCACCTCCAGAGAGAGAGAACTGATGGAGTCGAAACACAGACTGAAGCATGATTTTTTTTTAACTTTATTTTTCTTGGCTTTTTTTTTTTTGCATCGTGGCGAATTTGGGGATGTTTTACATGATCTCACATGTATAATTGATATCACATTTCTTGTCTTCACAATGGGTGGGTGGGAGGGAAAGAATTCAGAACTCAAAATAAAAAAAAAAGAATGTTAAGAAAAACTTCCTGGAAATCACATAGAGTTTGGGAGGGGCCAGTCCCAGAGGCCCTTGCAGCTCAATGGCCAGATGGTAAGCAGGCTTGGTCCCTGAGCCACAGTTCAGGGAGTAGGGAGGTTTAGGTGACCTGCCAAAAAGGAATTCTTGGGCTAAAAGGTCCAGTTTCCCCAAGGAGAGGCCTGCAATAACAGTCGAGGTCTCCAGCTGCTCAGGCCCAGGGAAACTTCTTTTGATGATTCCAAAGGACGACCCAAAGGAGGAGGAGAGTGTTCCAAGAGAGTGACCCAAAGGGTCAGGGGCCAGTAGACCCTGGGATACAGCAGTGCCTCCCTGAGGTGCCCCGGACAGGAGTGAGAAGGATTCCTCAGCACCAATATAACGAGGAGCTCAGGGATGGCCTGGGCAAGGAGGGTCCAGGAGGCTATTGTCCTTGCTTTGGGGAACCCTGAGATGGACAGCCATTATGATGGGCCAGGGGAGAGCAGAGGCAGCTTGTGCATGTGCTGAACTGCAGCGCCCCATTCTGGAGAGGGTCTTAGATCCTAAACATGTCAGAGGGAGGGATCTTAGAACAGAGAACACAGCCTGTCGGAGCTGGGAGAGCCTTTAGAACCCAGAATATGGAATGTCAGAGGTGGGACAGAGTTCAGACTAAAGAGCAGAGAATAGCAAGACTAAGAGGGACTTGGATGTTTAGAAGAAGAAGGCCAGAGTTGGAGGGATCTTAGAACCTGGGACCTGGAATGTCAGGTAAGAGGGAGCATAGAACGTTAGAACGTCAGGACCTGGAAGGACCTCAGAACAGAGTATATAGACTTGAAGGGACTTAAGAATATAGAATGCAGAATGTCAGAACTGGGAGGGCCTCTAGAGATCTACCAGGAACTCAAGCCCTTCATTTTATAGAAAGGGAACCCCCAATCCAGAGGAATGCAGTGACATGTCCACGATCACACTGTCCATCAGTCACAGGGCAAGGACTAGGACCCTGGTATAATACACTTAGATTTAAACCCCCCCCCTCCTTTTTAAACAACCCTCATAGAAAAGTGGCAAGAGTTTGGCAGTCAGGGTTAAATGACTTGCTCAGGGTCACACAGCTAGGAAGCATCTGAGACCAAATTCAAATCCAGGTTCTTTTGGCTCCAGGCTGGTGCTCTGTCCACTGTGCTACCTAGGAGCCCCAATCTTTTTTGTTCTTGACATTGCCCAATTTTCCCTCTGTATCCATCCCCTCCTCTCCTCCAAGAAAGGGGAAGGGAATAAGCATTGATTAAGTGCCCAGTGTGTGCTAGAACTTTTATGATTATGATTATTTGATCTAGGGAACCAGTCTTACCACATAGATTTTAAAAATCCTTACCTTACATCTTTGAATCAATACTGTAGATTGATTCCAAGTAAGAAGAGTGGTCAGGGCTAGGCAATGGGTTAAGTGACTTGCCCAGGGTCCTACAACCAGGAAGTGTCTGAGGCCAGATTTGAACCCAGGACCTCCCATCTTCAGTCCTAGCTTTCTATCCACTGAGTCACCCAGATGTCTTTGTCTCTGCTTCTCTCTCTCTTCCTCTCTCTGTCTCTCTCTATCACAGAGATTTTTAAAAAAAGGAAAACAGAAATGCAAGGGGAAAAATCAGCAAAACAGAGTAGGGCGTTGAAAAAACCTTGCTAATATATTCACATTTCATAGCTTGGACCAGTCCCTCCCCACTATAGGCACAACTCAGCCCAGGAGGGGGAGGAGCTGGTTTTCTCTTAACTCTTCTTTGGGGTCAAGCTTGTCCTTGGAATTCTGCATCACCGATTTTAGATTGTTTTAGGGCTGTTGTTTTTGCCATTCACATGGCTGTCTTGGCTCCTGAAAAGCATCTGATATGCTCTTTTGGACTATTCTTATGGAAACTCTTGAGAGAGGGACAGACAGAGAGACAGAGAGACAGAGACAAAGGGGGAGGGAGAGAGATAGACAGGGAGAGACCGAATCAAAGAGAGGAGGGGAGACACAGGGGGGGGGGGGGGAGACAGAGGGACAGAGAGAGATAGAGAGACAGACAGAGACCAAATCAAAGAGAGAGACAGAGACAAAGGGGGGGGGAGAGAAAGAGACAGAGAGACAGACAGAGAGAGACCGAATCAAAGAGAGGGGGGAGAGAGAGAGAGAGAGAGAGAGAGAGAGAGAGAGAGAGAGAGAGAGAGAGAGAGAGAGAGAGAAGGAGAGAGAGAGAGAGAGAGAGAGAGAGAGAGAGAGAGAGAGAGAGAGAGAGAGAGAGAGAGAGAGAGAGAGAGAGAGAGAGAGAGAAGGAGAGAGGGGGGGGGGAAGAGACAGAGGGACCGAGAGAGATAGAGAGACAGAGACCAAATCAAAGAGAGAGACAGAGACAAAGGGGGGGAGAGACAGAGACAGAGAGACTGACAGAGATAGAGAGAAAGACAGAGACAAAGAGGGGGAGAGAGACAGAGAGAGATAGAGAGACAGACAGAGACTAAATCAAAGAGAGAGAAGGGGAGAGACAGAGACAGAGAAAGGGAGAGAGACAGACAGAGAGAAAGGGAAAGAGAGAAAGAGAGTCAGAGAGACAGAGACAGAGATTGGGAGAGAGAGACAGAGATAGAGAAAGTGGGGGGAGACAGACAGTCAGAGAGACAGAAACAGAGAGACAGAGTGAGGAGGAGAAAAAGAGAGGGAGAGAGAGGTTGGCTAGACAACAGGACAACCAAGTAGATTCAGAGAGAGCTGAGTGATTAGACTGAAGTGACACTGGTTAGTGGCTCCATGTGAAAGTGGACAGAGGTCCATAGTACAACGTCCCTGGGATTTGTGGCCAGCCCTAATAATGATAACAGCAACAATAACACTTTAAGGTTTGTAAAGCAATTCACAATTATCATCTCAGTTGATCCTTAAAACAAGCCTGGGAGAAAGATTCTATTATTTCTCCCATTTTACAGATGAGGAAACTGAGGCATATCGCAGCTGATTTACCCAAGGTCCCACAGCTATAAAAGTGTCTGAGGCTCCTCCAGCATTTTGATCGCTCCAGGCGCAGGGCTCTGTACCCCATGGCGCCACCTGGCTGCCAATCGTTAACCCCACTGTGTTTAACATTTTTTGCCCTATCCCATTCACACATGACACAAAGTTGGAAGAGATAGATGACCTACCAGATGACAAAGTCAGGGTCCAAAAAAAGATCTTGACAGGCTAAAACCTGGGGTGGAGTCTAAGAAGATGGATTTTAGTAGGGAGGGACATTCGGTCTTACAGTGGGGTTCAAATGTTGACTTTACACAGTTTGACAGGATTTTATCTGAAAATGATCTGGGAGCCTTAATGGATCACAAGCTCATTAATGAATCATAGCCATTGGCCCCTAAAGCTACTGAGATTTGGGGGCTCATTAAGTGAGGCAGAGCCTGCAGGAACAGGGAGGTGAGAGTCCTTTTGTCCCTTGTGGTTATAGACCTCATTTGGGATCACAAAATTTAAGAAGGACAATGACAAAGTAGAGGCTGTCTGGAGAGTGAGGAGGGCTTGGACTCTGGGCTGTAGGAGGATCAGTGGAAGGAATTCTGTCCCCTGGAGAACAGAAGCCTGGGTGGGATGGGGAGGGAAAGGGGCCAGGATGGCTCTATGAAGATTGTGAAGGGCTGGTCAGCAGGGGAGGGATTAGACTTGTTCTGGTTGGCCCCAGAAAGCAGAACAATGAGCAGCAATGGGGGGAAGCTGAAAAGAGGCCAATATTGTCATGATCTCAGGAAAAACTCGGAACAATGAGAGCTGCTCCAGAGCAGAATGGGCTGCAGGAGGGGGTGGCGGGCATCCTCCCCTGGGAGGTCTTCAAGCAAAGGCTGAATAGACCACCCAGCAGGCATCTTCTTGGAATTATTTTCCAATAACTGGACTCTATGAGATGACTTCTGGGGCCCCTTTTTAGTGTAAAGTTCTGTGATTCTGTGAATGGAGGAGTTGTAGCAAGAGTCTCCTGGCATTGAGGAACCATATGGTCTAGTGGATAGAGCCCTGGCTCTGGACTCAGGAAGTCAGGTTAAAATCCAGCCTCAGACACTTCTTAGTTAGGTGACCCTGGGACCTCAGTTTCCTCACCTGTAAAATCAGTCAGAGGAGGGGAAATGGCAAACCACTCCAATATCTTAGCTGTGTGACCCTAGGCAAGTCATTTAACCCTGTTGACCTCAGTTTCCTCATCTGTAAAGTGAGTCAGAGGGGGGGGGGAATGGCAAACCACTCCACTATCTTATCTGTGTGACCCTGGGCAAGTCATTTAACTCTTTTGATCTCAGTTTCCTCATGGGGGGGGGGATGGCAAACCACTCCAATATCTTATCTGGGTGACCCTGGGCAAGTCATTTAACCCTGTTGACCTCAGTTTCCTCATCTGTAAAATGAGCCAGAGGAGGGGAAATGGCAACCCACTCTAGTATCTCTGCCAAGAAAACCCCAAATGTCGTCCTGAAGAGATAGGTATGACTGAAATAGCCAAACAACAACCACCCTGATATATTAAGTGCAACTTAGATGGTATTTTCCCTCTGAAGAATTCTAAGCACCTTTCCCAAACTTGCCCATTTATTATCTCAGCTCTCCCAGGGGGTTGGTTCTAGAGCAGGAGATTTCCACCTTTTCTGCGTGACAGATCTCTATGGGAGGATGCCATTGGGTGAAGTCTGCGGATCCTTTCTCAGAATGATGGATTTTACATGAATTCTTCATCACTGAAGGGAGAGCTCAATTTAAATTGGAGGTCAGCAAAAATGAAGATGGACGCCCCCCTTCAAGTTCCCAGACCCTCTGAAATCTATCGATGGACCCTACTTAAGAACCCCTGATCTAGAGCAAGCTGAAGTCTACCCATCTTTTTTTTTTAACCCTTCCCTTCCATCTTAGAATTGATACTAAGTATTGGTTCCAAGGCAGAAGAGTGATGAGGGCTAGACAACTGGGGTTAAGGGACTTGCCCAGGGTCATACAGCTAGGAAGTGTCTGAGGCCAGAAATGAACCCAGGACCTCCCATCTCCAGGCCTGGCTTCCTATTCACTGAGCTATCCAGCTGTCTCTCTACCCATCTTACAGATGGGGAACCTGAGGCTAGGGGAGAGCAAGCCATCCACTGAGTAGAGGGTGGAAGAGAAAAGCCTCAGAGTGAGTTCAGGGCCCCAACAATTTAGAAGGAACTCATCTGATTGAATTTCACACCTTCATCCATTCAGGGCACATTTCCTTTGTACCACCTCTGTGAAGGGCTCAGGTCTTGCTCCTGAGGTGAATGGGTCCTTGGTTCTGAGTAAGATGCTGTCTCTGCCCTCAGGGAGCTTATGGTCAGAGGATCCAAGGATATTAGCACTGGCAGTGATCTTGCTAAACAATGACTTTGTTTAGGACTGGGGAAACTGAGGCCCAAGTGAGGGACAGTGGCTTGCTTTGCATCCATCACTGGAGTCCTAAGGAACGATTTCAGGATCTGCAAACCCAAGTGCTCCAGTCCTGCTTCTAGGCTTCCTCCTCCTCTAATAGGGCTGCAGGATTCGACATGAAGATAGCCCGAAGAGAAGGAACTTGGGCGGGAGTGCTCCACGAGATACAAGGCTCTCTGGGGGTTCAGAGATGGGATGCTCACTTCCAGCGGGGGATATGGGGAAGGTCTTACAGAGGAGGAGGAAGAGGGAGGGAGGCACAGGCTCAGGAAATAATTTCTGGGGGAAGCAGTTGATTAGCAAGCAAGATGACCTTGACCAGGTTGTTTTCTCGGTGGCTGCCCTGCAGCCCAGGACTGTTGGACAGCTGGCTGCCAGCTTCTAAAATGAGGAGCTGGGCAGCGGTAGGGAGTCACGACCCATCAATCCCATCCCCAATGGGGTGTGAGTCTCTTTGCTAAGATCTATGGCTATGTCTGCCGTCTCCAGCCCTTGCCCGGCTTCTCATACATCATCTGCCTTTGCTTACTCACCCATGGGCCCAGGCGGAGGCCACAGGGACAATGAAACCCTCCCCACCTCCCTCTAGGACAAAGGCCTTCTGCACACACACACAGCCTTCTCTTGACTTTCCACGCTGATGTCACTGGATTGGGGCTCCAGTGATCCCCCAGTCGCTGAGAAAGTCCTTGGCTTTGGGGCCAGATGCGAAGGGCGGCGTGCTCACACCCCTCCATTACAGAACCCAGAAGAGATGTCAGTGGCCAGCTCACCCATGAAAGGGGCCTCGAGGATTGGGGCTGGGGACCCATATGGACCCCGATAGTTAAACCAGGGCTCCTGATTCCCTGCTCCAGCATCCTTTGCCTTCCCTCATGGCATTTGACAAGGAAGTCACCATGAAGAACCACCCTCAGAGGGGTGGGAAGCTCTCCTGCTTCTCTGGGGTTCGCTTCCAGCTGGGAACTAATCCTACCCTTCAAGTGTTCCCCAGAGGACAACCATATGGGTGAGCTCTAAGGTCCTTTCCTATTCGAATAGTTGTTCAATCATTTTAGCGGTGTCCAATTCTTGTATGATCTCATTAGGGTTTTGGTTTTTTTTGGCAGAGATCTGGTTTGCCATTTCCTTTTCTGAGTCATTTTACAGATGAGGAAACTGAGGTAAACAAGGTTAAGTGACTTGCTCAGGGTCACACAGCTAGACTGAGGCAAGATTTGAAATCAAGTCTTTCTGATTCCAGACCCAGTGCTCTATCCACTGCAGCACATAACTGCCCCATTCTAATAGTTGAGTCTTAAAATAAATTCACCAAATCATTACCTTCCCTCCCCCTTGCCCAAAGTACAAACCTTTCCAGATTTCTGTAAAACTGTTTTCCTCCTCATCTCTCACAGGACAACAGTATGGTATAGAAGATCGAGAACCTGCCTCACAGCCACCAAGACTTGGGTTCCAATTTTACCTCTGACATATTAGTTGTGTGACCCTGGACAAGTCACTCATCTCTTCAGTGTTCTAGGAAGCTTTCCAAGATGTAGAGAAATAGTTGGTTATTCTGTTTTGGAGGAATTTGCTTATCTATAAGTTACCCAAACGAATGAAATCACAGGCTCACTCCCTATCCCCATCATTTCCCCCCTTAACCTCTACAAGAAATAGAAGTGCATTTTCTTTTTTAAAAATTTTTTAAGAAATCCTATACTTGACAGGCTCCAATTAGTATGGACATTTCCATATGTAAAGAACAGAATGAGGATTGTACTTGATTGTACAGCTTTCAAAAAATCCCCAAAACATATAATGGTTGACCAAATTATGGCATATGAATGTCATAGAGTTCCTCAGCTGTAAAATGTCACAGAATACTATTATTTTGTAAGAGATGAGGAGGGAGGGGAAACAGGTGGCTCAGTGAATGGAAAGCCTGGTCTAAAGACAGGAGGTACTAGGTTCAAATCTGATACTTCCTAGCTGTCCTGGTCAAGTCACTTAACTTCAGTTGCCTAGCCCTTACTACTCTTCTGACTTAGAATGGATACTTAGCATTGATTCTAAGACAGAAAGTAAGGGTTGAGAGAGAGACAGAGAGAGAGAGACAGAGAGAGAGAGACAGAGAGAAACAGAGAGGCAGACAGAGAGAGAGAGAGAAAGGAACAGAGAAAGGGAGAGAGAGAGAGAAAGAGAGAGACAGAGACAGAGACAGAGAGAGACAGAGACAGAGAGAGACAGAGAGAAACAGAGAGGCAGACAGAGAGAGAGAGAAAGGAACAGAGAAAGGGAGAGAGAGAGAGAGAGAGAGAGAGAGAGAGAGAGAGAGAGAGAGAGAGAGAGAGAGAGGGAGGGAGGGAGGGAGGGAGGGAGGGAGGAGAAGAGAAATTATTTTAGAGAAACTTTGGAAGACTTGTATGAACTGTGGCAGTGAAGAAAGCAGAACCAGGAGAGCAACTTAGATTGTGGCATAAAAATTGCAAAAATGAGACACTTTGATGTATTTTAGTTGATTAATGTAATGACCAATCATGATGCTAGAAGACCAAAGAGAAGGATCTCTTGACAGAAAGATGATGGAGTAATATGCAGAGTGGGACATATGCTTTTGGATATGGCCCGTATGGGAATTTCTTTTGCTTGACTAAGCTTATTTGGTATAGGGATATTTTTAATGGTGGTTGTTGGAGGGGGAAATGGTGGAGAAACAACGTCTGATAATTGAAAAAATTAAATTCAAGTTTAAAAAGCATTTAATTCATTAGACATGTTAATTTTAAAATTGTCCTGTTTGTTCGTATCTTCCTCCAAACCTTCCACTCTCTTCTGTTTCTTTAAATGTTTTGATCTTTTTTCTTTCTTTTTTTTTTGATGTCACAATTACTCACTCCCCTTCCCTAAACCACTGTCTCAATGAAAAACAAAAGCAAAAACCTCAAATCCTCCCTTATGACAAATGTGCAGAGCCAAGCAAAACAAATCCACATATTAGCAGTGTCCAAAGATACATGGCTCTCATTCAGCATCTGAGATCTGTTAACTTCTCCATCAGGAAGTGAATAGTCAGCCATTTAATAAGCAATGGGAAAGCACCTACTGTGTGCCAGGAAGTTTGATAAGTGCTTGGGTAGAACGCTTCATCACTGGTCTTCTAGAGTCATAGTTGCATTGATCAGAGTTCTCAAGTCTTTCAGAGTTGTCTTCCTTGGTATTGTAGGTCACTATTCACTATGAAGTGGTGCTCTGGGTCTGCTCACTTCATACAGCCTCAGTTCATACAAATCTTCCCAAGTTTTTCTGAAATCCTCCTTTTCATTATTTCTTGAGATTGAGCTAATGCTCCATTACATTCATATGCCATATAAGTGGTATGGCCATTTGCCAATTGATGGTCACTTGGTTTCCAATTCTTTGCTCTCACACTCACATATACACATGCTATCATGAATACTTTTGTATATATAGGGGTTCTTTCCTTTTTTCCTTTGATCTCTTTGGGATCTAGTACAAGCAGTGGGACCATCAGATCAAAAGATATGCAAAATCTAGTGACTTTTTAGACTTTCCAGAATGATTGGACCAATTCACAGTTCCACCAACAATGTATTAGTGTATCTATCTAGGGAGGTTCATTTTCTCACCTTTACACTGGGACCAGTCCTGGTTTTCTTAAATACACAGCATTTGGATTTCCATTTAAAAATATGATGGGATTCATATTTTATCAAGAATATTAATTAAAGCAGTACCTAGGAATCTTGTTTACCAAATTCACAGTTGGCAAAAATAGCCTGGAAATCAATACTAGAAGAGGAAGATGAGCTAGCTTGGCTTCATTTCATGTGAAAAAGATCTGATGGTTTTAGTGGTATGGAAACTTGATAGAAGAAGAGAAGAAATGTTTATAATGTGCCTACTATGTGCTAGGCATTGAAATAAGTGCTTTTACAAAATTTATCTTATTTGATCCTCACAATAACCAATGGAGGTAGATGCTATTACAAACTCCATTTTATTTTATTTTTTAAACCTTTCCTTCCAACTTAGAATCAATATTATGTATTGACTCCAAGGCAGAAGAGTGATAAGGGCTAGGCAATGGGGGCTAAGTGACTTGTCCAGAGTTGCACGGTAATAAGTGTCTGAGGCCAGAACAATCCCCATTTTATGGCTGAGGAAACTGAGTGACTTACCAAGATAGCTAACAAATATCTGAACTGGATTTGAACTCAGGTCTTCTTGACTTCAGGCTTGGCACTCTATCCATTGTGCCAGAAGCCAAGGTGAAGCAGCTGGCATTTAACATAGTGCCTGATATATACTATATGCTTAATGAGTGCTTGTTGTTTGATTGACTGATGTTAGCGAAAGCTAAGTGACCCCTAAGGTCCCTTTAAGATTCCATGTTAGCTAAGGCATAAATGTGAAAAGACTAAGCATAATTTTAAAAAATCATCCTGTCCCTAAAGTGCATCCAGGCTCACTAGATCCTACAAGGACCATCTCCCCTGCTTCCAGCAAGCTTTTAAGATGGCCTCCAGCTCTTACAGACACTAAAACATGAATAGAGGTACCTTGTATGGTAGCAAGCTTGTCAACTAGGGAAAGGTACAACAAATTGTGGTACGTGGGTGTAATGGAATATTATTGATTTGTGTGAACTGAAGTAAAGAGAACACAGCAAGCAGAATCAGGAAAATAATGTTCACGAATTCTCTAGCAGTGCAATAGGAAAGAATGATAAAAGAAGACTGTAGAATAAGCTTAGCCTTAGAGAAAAGAGGAGGAAACAGACTTTCTCTGTCTTTGAAGAGGCAGGAAGCTATGGGCTTGGAATGAAGCAGGTGCTGTCAAGTAGGGTGATGTGTTGGTTGGTTCTAGTGAAAATTGTTTTTAAAAATCCATTTTTATTGATCTCATTTGTTTTTGATTTCACCCAGATTGCCTGTTATATCCCTTCCCTTCCTCACTCCCAGAGAGTCATTCTTTATAATAAGAAAACTTTTTTTTTTAAGAGAAGAATTCAGCAAAACTGACTTTCCTTAAGACACCTGACACCATATTTGATGTTTCACAGCAATGGAAACAATCCTCTGCAGAGGAGATGGGAGGTATCTTCTCATAGCTCTTCATGGGCGCCAAGCTTATCCTTTATCATTTCATCCCACTCAAGTCAAGTCAACTATGTATTTATTATGCACTTACAATGGGCAGGCACTGGACCAAGCACTGGGAAGCTGGAAATACAAACAGAAAGAGGAAGACAATTCTTTACTTCTAGGGGCTTACATTCTAATAGGGGAAGAGCTGAAAAGAAGGGTGGGAAGGTGCCTAGCTGAGGCTGTGGTAGAGAAAGTCTGAAGAGTCTAGTGGAATGCATAAAAGAAGACATGGCTGGCCACAGCATTCTCTTTACTTTTTCTTTTTTTTAGTTTAAAATTTTAATTTAATTAATTAATTTAGAATATTTTCCCATGGTTACATGATTCATGTTATTTCCCTTCCATCTTCTCCCTCCCCCCCCCATACCCAAGTGTAATTCCACTGAGTTTTACATGTGTCATTGATCAAGACCTATTTCCATATTATTGATAATTGCACTAGGGTGATCGTTTAGAATCTACATCCCCAATCATGTCCCCATCGCACCATGTGATCAAGCAGTTGTTTTTCTTCTGGGTTTCTGCTCCCACAGTTCTTTCTCTGGATGTAGATAGCATCTTTCTCACAAGTCCCTCAGAATTGTCCTGGATCTTGCATTGCTGTTAGTAGAGAAGTCCATTACATTCCATTGTGCCACAGTGTATCGGTCTCTGTGTACAATGTTCTCCTGGTTCTGCTCCTCTCGCTCTGCATCACTTCCTGGAGGTTGTTCCAGTCTCCATAGAATTCCTCCAGTTCATTATTCCTTTTAGCACAATAGTATTCCATCACCAACATATACCACAATTTGTTCAGCCATTCTCCAATTGATAGGCATCCCCTCGTTTTCCAATTTTTGGCCACCACAAAGAGCGCAGCTATGAATATTCTTGTACAAGTTTTTTTTTTTTCCTTATAATCTCTTTGGGGTACAAACCCAGCAGTGCTATAGCTGGATCAAAGGGCAGACATGCTTTTATCGTCCTTTGGGCATAGTTCCAAATTGCCCTCCAGAATGGCTGGATCAATTCACAACTCCACCAGCAATACATTAATGACCTACTTTTGCCCTCCAGCATTTATTACTTTTCTTTGTCCAACATTCTCTTTAAATGGAGGTTCTGGGGGGAACCAGCTAATTGGGTAAAGGAGTTCTCAGGGGAGGAGGGTACTTCCTCTATGAGCAGTTCAGGAGGGAAGTGAACTTCTGATGGTGTTGTTTTGTGGTGGTTATTCTTTAGATTTATATTGTTATAGTCATTGACTCAGCTTATTTACTTTGTATCAGTTCATGTAAGTCTTTCTCTGCTTCTCTGTATTCATCACATATTCATGTACAATATGCTTAGTCATACTTTGTTTCCACTCTTTTGGATACCTTCAAAAGTGCTGTTATAAATTGGTGTTGTTTATGGAAACTTTCTTTTTGTCAGTGGCTTCCTTGGGCCAATTGGAGGAATCTCTGAGTCCAAGAGTTAATTATTTTATTAGCATAATTCCAAATAGGTGTTCAGAATGGTTGTACCAATTCACAGCTCTACCAACAATGCATTAGTGTGTCTGGATGACAAATTGACATGATTAGATTTTTTTTATTTTTCTTATTAATAACTTGGATCATTTTATATGGTTGCTCAAGTTTTCAATTCTTTTTAACTGTCCTCTGACTGCATATCTATTAGGAAATGGCATTTGGATTTCTGTCATTTGTTTGTGTATCTTGCATATCAAACCATTATCAGAATTATTTTGGCACAAAGTTTTTTTTCTCCCTTTGAATCAATTTCGTTCTCCATCTTTATTTTTAAGAGAAGGCTTGCTGATTAGAGGAGGAGTATATTTGGGAATGGATGTGACTTAAAAGCAAAAGGCACCAATAGAACAAAAACTAAATTAAAATGAGTTACCAGAAAATGTTGGGGCCCAGTGATGGAGGATCAGCAGCGTTGTAGCTGATGTTTCAAGTGCTCCTTGCCCATGAAAGAGGCATACTTATGCTCAGAGTTGCCAGGCGACAGAATTCTAGGACGGTTCTAGTCTGATTTTTCTTGAGAGGCATTGTGGTATACTGGGGTAGAGTGCTGGACCAGAGTCCAGAAGACTTGAGTTCAAATCCGACCTCCAACACTTACTAGCTGTGTGACCCTGGGCAAACTAGTTGACCTGTTTACCTCGGTTTACTTATCTGTAAAATGGTGATAATAGTACCTACCTCCCAGGGTTGTCTTGAGGATTAAGTGAATGCTTTGCAGACTTTAATGTGTCATATAAATGTCAATGATCATAGTACTCAATACTCAAGCTCTTAAAATTTGGGAGTCACGACAAATTCCATCCAAGTAGAGGTCAGGGAGTCCATGACATCTTGGAAATTAAGGAGAGATGAGCCACCCCTGAGCATCCCATAAAAGCGGGATTAAGGCAGGAAGGCTGGCAGCCAGCTTCTAGTCCTGGCTCTGCTCCTGACATAAGCAGTGACCTTTATGGTGTCACCTCCCTTCTTTGGGCCTCAAGTCCCTCCCTCTGCAGGATGAGGATAAAAATGTCACTAGCAACCTGCTGCCAAGATTGAAGGGTTCTGGGCGGTGTGAAAGATGGTGGGAAAGTCTTTGTTGGGGTAGTCCTGGGGCTCACGGCATCCACCCATCCTTGAGAACAGACTAGGGAGCCTGATGTCTGGAAGCACCCAGGGGCGTCTCCCAAGGATCTGCATCTCAGTACTGTGACCTGTTTAAAAGGGATTGTGCCGGGTCCTTGCCAGTGTCTGGGATGGGACGGGAACACGAGGGGGAGGTCCACCAGGGCTTTGAAATGACCTCAACCTTGATTCTTAGAGGGTCCAAAAGGAACACCTGGACCTAGTCTAGAACACAATCAATAAAGATGGACTCAAACGTGTCAAGACCTTCGAGGGTGACGAGTCCCCCTAGCCAGCAAGCAGGAATCCCTTCTATAACATCTGACAAGTGATGAACACTTGTTTGAACACATCCTGTGATGGGGAGCTCACTCCCTAATGAAGCAGCCCAAGCTATTTGAAGACAGCTCTAATGTCTAGAATAGGGCCAGTAACAGGTCCTTGGGCTACTCTGGCCCTCTTGCAAACACTTCTAGGGCACAAAGCACGTTTCTCCCAATTGTTGGTGTCCGTGCCAGAGGCTGCATCTTGTGTCCTATTTCTGGACCCCCAGCACAGATGTGGAAGGTTCCCAGTGCCTACTTTCCTCTTCAGTTCATGATCCCGTCCTCCCAAGCCTCATCAGGCGGCTCCCTGACCTGGTCTCTCCTCAGCTCTAAAGAAAGGACAATGGCCTCTCCCTCAAAGAGCTGCTGTGATGATTGCATGAGCCAGCATAGTCTAGCCCCTTTCCTCATCTCCAAGCGAAACCCTCGAGCTCCTTTAACGGAGGTTCCACTGGCCTGCTGCCCAGTCCTCTCGGCTGCCCTCCAGCTTGCCGCGTCCCTCCTCTCCTGTGTCTGGAGTGGTCTGAGAATGGCAGAGGGCAAGACCCTGCCCACAATGGAGCAGCCACTGGCTGAAGAGCTTCAGAAGCTTCAGGCCTCACCAGAGCCCAAGAAGAATGTTTTATGATGCTGTTAACAGCAGTCACCACAGCCTTTGCTTCAACCCCCCCCCAGGGAGGGGTTCTGTCCTAAAGCTTCAGTCTGTCCTCCCTGAATGTTCCACTCCAGGGGTTAGGAAACCTTTCCTTACATTGAAGGGACATAAGCTGGGCCCCAGCCCCTGTGAAGTAGATTGCCTATCGACTTCAAATAGACATGTAAGTCCTGAGTTCAAGTCCAGATGCAGCCGCTTAACTATCTGTGATCCAAGGAAGTGGTCACTGAACCCATTTGCCTGTTTTCTGAGCTGTGAAATGGGGTTAACAACAACCCCTACCTCCAAGGTCCTGAGGATCAAACGAGGTATTTATAAAACACTTGGCCCACTATTAAAAGAATTGGGCATCAATAACCCGATAGAATGTGTTTTGTGCCACAGACACTTTTAAAGGGAATCCTGGGGGTGGGTAATGGGGAATGTATCAGAGACCTGGTTATCATACTTTCTTCCCACCAGTCCTAGCTCTGACCCTTCTGGCCAGCTTCAGGTCCAATCCCTCGTGTGCCCCGTCTTCTCCCCAAGCCAGATGTCCCCCGTCCCTCCGATCCTCACGAGGTTTCTTGTCCCCTTGCTATCCCGACTGCCCTCCCTAAAACGTGGCACTCCACACCGAATAACCAGCTCTCTCTCCTCCATCTCTGGCCAGGGGCTTGTGGCTCAGCAGGAGTCGCAGCTTGCTGTTGCCTCTAGTTGCCGCCTACCTTCCTCTCCCTCCCCTACTCGGTCATTTCTGTCTGTTTTAGACTTGACCGCTTATACCAGATTCCGCTTCGCGTCCCATCGTTCCCACCTGCCGAGGTCTTCTTGGTCCTGCGGCCCACCGTCTCACTGAGCGGAACATCAGCGCCTGGAGGGCAGCGCCATGCCCAGAGCGGGTATTCTGAAGTGTTTGCATAGCAGCCAGTCATGTGCGCCATCTGAACACCGGACAGAGGTCCTCTGCACCCCTTTTCCAAGTCATGGATAAACAGGCCCGACGCCTGGGGAGAATGTGGGGACCTTAATGAAACCCCTCTGCTCCCGTGTATGAATTAAAGGTGGGTTGTGTGTGTGGGGGGGTGGGCAGCACAGGGTGCGGGGGATGGACGCCTCGGGCTCCGAGTGGGACGGAGAGTTCACTGTGCAGTTACATCACGCAGAGGAACCGAGCGGCCTGTACGTCGCTCAATGGGGTGCTGAGGACGCCGGGGCATACATGGGGCTTGATGGAGCAGGGCTACGTCTCCAGCCTTGCAAAGACACTTCACTGGATTCCTTTTTTCAGTACTAACCAACAGCTCAGACTTCACCCAGAGAGACAAGAAGCTTGGAGAGTCAGAAGGGATTTTATTGCTTGACCAGGGAGTCATGGCCCTGTTGTTCGTAAGCTAACAATGGGGCTCCAAGCTGGGGAACGTCCCCCTGAGATTCAGGGTGGGAGCCCATTTTCCTATCTATGCACATAAGGATTGAGACGGCACTGATTCGCCCCTCTGAGCATGCGGAGCCTGGACAGTGTTCCCAAAGGCGGGCGAGACAACGGGCCCTTCAGGAGGGGGATGCTGCTTGCTGTCTCCACCAAGTGCCAGCCCTGGAGGTCACGAGAGGGGCGCCTGCGCCAACCGCCTGGGGAATCTGGAGGACGGCCAGACCCCTGGAAGATGCCCGGCTTGCTAGAAGGGGTCCAGCGTGTGAACGCCACATCGGCGGCCGGTGGGCAGGCTGCGTGACGTCTCCTCGACTTCACACGAAGGGCCATTCCATCACTCTGGGGTTGTGAGTCAGAGCCCCCGGCATGCAACCACACGGTCACACTTGAAGAGTGTGACGTACTGGTGACGCTAAGCCGGCTTCCGCTCACAACCGAGCCGGAGGAGGCTGGGAGAGAATTCTAGAAGCCCTCCCTTTGCGATCTAAAGGCCAAGAATCAGGCGCCAATTCTGGGATCCCCCCCCCCCCCCACAATAAACACTCCGGGGAGCCCACGAGAGGATGTGTGCGAGGTCATGAGTGTACGTGTGTGTGTGTGTGTACGATGCCCCATCCCCTTCCTAGGACTGGCCCTAGGACAGCCACCAGTACGACGGCCTCCGCTCTAGGCTGTGTTCGGCTTTTGTGGGAGCTTCAGGTCAGCTCCAATCCCGCTCTGCTCCAGTTCTGCAATGACGGACATGTATTTGAACTCGTTGGGTCTGAGGTTAAATGTCTCTACCAGGCCAAAGGTCTCCTTGCGGTCAGTGGCATAAAAGAGCTGTACCTGATTGGCGATGCACTGAGCCTCAGGGACTTTCTGAAAGGGAAAAGGACATGGTTAAGGCCTCCTCTTCTGGCCAAAGATTCCCCTCCTTAGAAGGACCCTCAATGGATGGAAGCCCATGCTGGGCCCTCAGAATGGGGGTTGGCTTCCCCAGTCTTTGGGAATGGGCTCCCTCGAGAATGCCCTGTTCTTGGAAAGACTCAAGAAGGATGTAACACAGCTGGGGACTTCAAGGACACGCCATTTAAAAAGAAAAACAACTTTTACCTCCTGGGCTAGTATCAATTCTAAGACTAAAGAGAGGTAAGGGCTAGGCAATGGCGGTTAAGTGCCTTGACCAGAGTCATACAGCTGGGAAGTGTCCGAGGCCATGTTGGAACCCAGGACCTCCCATTGCCAGGCCTAGCTCTCCATCCACTGAGCCACCTGGCTGCCCCAGGAACATGTCGTCTTTCAGGAGATGCACGAAACGTAGATAAAACAAAGACTTGTATGGGGGTCACTTCTGAGAAGTCTCTATTCTCTCCTCCCCTGCCCCACAGGGCCTAACGTTCCCAATGTTAAAGGCTGGCTCATCTGTTCTGGGCCTCGGCCTCTCCCTGATGATTTTGTTTTTAAATGCATGTCTCTCAGGAAGGCAATGGGTGGGGCACTGGAACAAGGGATGAGCCTGGAGCTGGGTTCAAGACTCATCTCTCCTAGCTTCCTGCGTGACTGTGGACAAATGGCCGGCTCCACTCTGTGTCACTCCACATGCCTGACCACTCGCTGTTATACATTAGGTCGGCCTTGCCTTCAAATCCCAGCCTGTCAGGCTTGTTGCTTTCTCGGTGTTCACTGGCTTTGCTGTATATACTAACACTGGATGGACTCATTTTAGGATTCCTCGTGTGCTGCCCCCACACCAGGCTTTGTTTTATCTGTTTCATGCATCGCCTAGAAAGTGAAGAGTCCAGAGGCGGGTGGCCACAGGGCTGAAGGCCTTGAGATTATGCCTTAAGAGGATGTGGGAAGAAACATGCTAGAGAAGAAAAGATCCAGGCATCCTGGAAGCAGCCTTCAAGCAGTTTCAAGGGCTGGCATCTGGATAGGGAAAGCAGGCCTTTTCTGTTTGGCCAGAGGGCAGAACAAGGAGCAGGACACGGAAGGTCAGCTGGCCAAACTCCCTCACTGTGACAGCTCTCTCATAGAGGGGGGAACAGAGCCCTGAGGGCCAAGCTGTAGCAAGAATTATAGGAACACCCCCACCAAATGCCTCTGGGCACATCTAGAATCTGCACCAGGCCAAATCCAGAAGAGAACAACTCCAAACTTTGCTATCGACAAGCAAAGCCCCAAAGAACCACAGCTTGGAAGGTTTTGGTGGTCCACAAAGACCTGCCTACTGGCTTCCCTTCTCTGTTCTGAAAGGGCCCTTGTAGGGGCCCAGGACTCTGTCCCCATTCCCCTGCAGGATCAGACTCAGTTATTCTTGGCCATGAACCCAGATCCTTTGCTTTCTTGTTGTTTCATGGTCATCGGCTTCTCTCTGGTCCAGGCTGATTTTGGGGGGAGTCTGCAGCTTGGGCAAGTTTTGTTTTTTTTAAATAACTAATTTCCACATAAGTTTTCCAAAGTCCATATTGTCTCCCTCCCTTCTTCCCTCCCCGCTCCTGGAGCTGACAAGAAATTCAATCTGAGTTATACATGTAATATTATGCAAAACATATTTCCATATTATTACTTTTTGTAAATGAATAATCTTATAAAACCCACCCCCAAACATATACCCAAATAAACAATTAATAAATCCTGTATTTTCATCTGTATTTCTACCTCAAAGTTCTTTCTCTGGAGGTGAATTGCATTCTTTTTCTTAAGTCCTCAGAATTATCCTGGATCATTATGTTGCTGTTAGTAGAACGTTTACTTTAACCATTCCACAATATTGCTGGTACTGTCTACAATGATCTCCTGGTTCTGCTTATTTCACTCCACATCAGCTCATGGAGGCCTTTCCAGCTTTCTGAAATCATCCTGTTCATCATTCCTTATAGCATAATAGTATTCCATCACCATCATATACCACAGTTTGTTCAGCCGTTCCCTAATTGAGGGACACCCCTTTAGTTTCTAATTCTTTGCCACCACAAAAAAGAGCAGCTATATTTTTGTACAAGTAGGTCCATCCCCATTTTTTTTATCTCTTTGGGATACAGACCCAGTAGTGGTATTACTAGATCAAAAAAGGGATACATTCTTTTACAGCCCCCTGGGCATAATTCTTGGGCAGGCTTTGTGCCTCTTGGGTCAAGCTGTTAATTCTCTTTCCAGTTTCTTCTATAGAGCTTATTTCTTTTATTTAAAAATTTTTTTTCTCACTCTTAAAAACTCTTGTCTTATCTTTTCCAGGTTTTTGAGCTGAGTCTGTGCTCAAGCTGTGTTTTTCTCTAAAGGGTTGCTTGTAGATGGGGTAGAATCATTCTCCTTCTGGCCTGGTGTAGCAGGACCCCCTGCAACCACTATAGCTCTTTATGGTGGGGTTCTCTACGTTTGTTCATTCTTTCAGCCAACTTTCTGACTTGGGATTTGAGGTTAGGGCTGGGCCCTGGCATGCTCTGGGAGGGAAAGCGTGGCCTGGTCCCAGTGCTGCTTTCTTGGAATACTGAGGGTTATGTGATTTCAGGATCTCTTGTTGGGCCCTGCAATCTTTCAGGGCTCCCAAAGAGGTCTGATCCAGGGCAGCATCTGGTTTCTGCCCCCTACTCTGAGCTCTGCCAGTTCTTGATGGATTTTGAGTCTGAGCAAGTGTCGACTGCAGACTCTCCTTTGGTCTGGGATTCCTGCCCTGAAGATTCCTCTGGAGCTGGGCTAGAAACTGGAACCAAGGCCGTGCTCTGCTTCTGAGTGTCTTCAGTGCCACTCCTCCCCTCTCACCTGCCTCCTCTCTCCATATGCTGCCACATACCCATCTGCTTCTCATCTCCTCTTGGTCTGCCTTGGATCAGAACCCCACAGCTAGGTAATGGGTGACCAGTGAATTTTGTGGGAGCTCTACCATTGAGAGAAGGCAGGGAGCCAAGTCTGGACTGCTCTCCCTCCTCATCTCTGCCTCCCAGCTTCCAAGTCCCAGCTAGAATCCCATCTTCTAGTAGAACCCTTTTCTGGCCCCATTTGACGACAGTGCCTTCCCTCTGGGATTCTCTCTAATTTATTCCTGTCTGTCTTGTTTATATTAGCCTGGGAGTTCCCAAAGGGCAGGGACTACCTCTCTCTTTTCTTTGTACCCCAGGGTTTGGCCCAGGGCCTGGTACTTAATAAGTATTAGCTGACTGGCATAGCTACGTCTTACCAGAAAAGTGGAGTCCATCTCTGCTGTCATGAGCACGATGCCCTTGTCCTCTTTGAGCTCTGAGAAATGGTACAAAATGAGCTGGCTCGCTGCTGCCTCTCCTCGAGTCTGCAAAGAGTGGTACAAGCAGGGTCACCCTGAGGAGCCTGGGGCTGCTGGCTCCTGGGAGTGAGCAGGACAGAGAAGCGTGTGAGAGCCTTGGCTAGTGGCCCCAAGTGGTCAGCTTCCATGGTGGCAGGTAACTTTCCCTCTAACGTCGAAGCTAGGGCCCCTGGGGCTGGTTCTAACCCCTGAACCTTACTTCCTATTTCTGGAAAGAACCTGCTCTAAGGGGAAGAAGACACATCCGCCTCCGACCCCAACCAGGAGTGAAGCTCACCCCGCAATGCCACTCGCCTACCTGGATGTTTATGAGGGCGGTGAAGTGGAGTTCAGAAGCCGACCACTGTCCCACAAAGAACTCGTAGCCTTCTCTCCTCGGAAGTGCACAGAGGAACTGCAGGAAGCAAACACACACGATGGGTAAGTCATCCAGCAAAGACTGACGTGCTTCAAGGGTAGTAGGGGTGCCATGAAAACATGGGCTTCAGGGATAGGGCTGGGCTTGTGGGTTTTCAAATGCTCTGGAAATGCTAGATTATTATTATTATTAGGAAACTCCTTTCATCAAAGCAGTTCAGCCTCTTCTGTTTCCCTGGAGCACTGAGCCAGGACGTGGGGCTCTTTCTCTGTCTCCTCCAGACCATGCCCTTACCCACAGGCGTTCCTCTCTCCTGGACCTCTTCTCTTCACCTGGTGACCTCATCAGCTCCCATGAATCTAATTACCATCTCTGCTGACCTCCTACCGGACATCTCAAACCAGATGATCCAGCAGACAGACACCTTAGACTCAACATGGCCAAAACAAATCATTATTTCTCCCTCTTCTCAGCTTCCCCATTACTGCAGAAGCCAATAATACCCTCCTCATTGTCTCCCAGGTCTCTACTTGGGAGTCATCAAGCTGCTTTCCCAAATTACCTTCCTCTCCTTTGACACTGTTCCTGCCCTGGTACAGACCCTCATCCCTTTGTCCCTGAAGTTTGCTTCTGGGTCTGGCCACCTCAATTCTCCCAATTCCAGTCTGTTCTCTACTTAGCAGACAAACTTGTCTTCCTTTAGCAAGATCTGAGCAGGCCCCCCCCCCCCCCCAATAAACTTCAGTGGCTCCCTATCACTTCCAGCATCAATTACAAAACTGCCTGGCATTTGAAGCTCTGCATGACCTGTCCTGCTTATGCTCTGGGATCCCATGCTGTTGGCCTCTCTAGGCCTGCTCAAGTAGGAAGCTCTGCCTCCCAACTCTCAGCATTTCCTGGAAGGCTTTCTTCCCTCCCCTCTGGCTCCTGGCTTCCCTTTGAGACCCAGCTAAAAGCCCACCTCCTCCTGGAAGCCTATCCCTCTTAATTTCTCTTAAAGCCAGTGCCTTCCTTCTGCAGATAATGAGCAGTTTATCTAAAGCTGATGTGCATCCAGCATTCAGTTTGTATGCTGTCTCAGCCATTAGACTGGGAACTCCCTGAGGCCAAGGGTGGTGTTTGGCCTTTCTGTTTTCTCTAGGACTTAGCACCGTGCCTGGCTGCCTGGCACATAGGAGGTGCTTAATGATTACTGACTGCTCTCAGGGGCAGAACTTGTACCCAGGACTCTTGGATTCCAAGCTGCCACTTGATCCTCTCCTCTGATCATGCTGCTTCTTCAATCATTGGCTGAGAGCCTTCTGGGAAAGGCGTCTCTACTCCTGAGGGTTTCACCAAAATGAAAATATTGGGGTGGAGGCAGCTCAGGGCAAGTGTCTGGGTCAATCACCTGCTCCTGGTTCCTGAGCAGTCCACCTAATGCTGGGGCATCTCTGCCAACATTCAATGGATGGAGAGCTCAATGGTGGCATGGGCAGTCAAGGCCCTCTTGGCATAGTTGAGCCTGCAGCGCCCCCTCCCTGATGGGCAAAGGAACTTACAGACGGACACTTCTGGGCCCGGCTCCAGATCAAGTCGAATGTCTCTGCCTGTGGGTTGGAAATAAGTAAAAAGTGGACTCACAGACAAAAGAAAAACCGCGCTTTTCTCTCCTAAAGTCACCATTTACAACTCACACAGTATCTAAGAATAAGCTCCCAAGCACTGACATCAGGCAGACAGAGACGAGAAGCAAGGAACACCAGGGGTGTTCACCTGCAGGCACCTGGAGGGTCAGCCCTCTAGGGGCTCAGCCAGGAATCTGGCCCCTATCAGCCAGTCAGTAGGTCTCAGCAAATAGTAGGGCAATAGGAGACTCTATATGAAACCCAAGCCTCTGCTCTCCCCTCAGATCTTTTTGTTCTGGCCCCCCCCACCCTCCCCGCCCTAGCTGGGTGATCACCCTTCAAATACCAGAGATGGCACCCATGTTCTCCCTGGGTCTTCACAAGCCTGACACTCTTGGTTTCTGCAGAGGGAATAAATTCATACCCTGGCTCCTCTCCTCTGGACTCTCTCCAGTCTCTTCTAAAACATACTACCTAGACCTGAAGACCACACCCCAGAGGAGGCGAGGCCAGGGCAGAGGACTGCAGGACTATCCCCTGCATTGGCCTGAAGAAGAGGCTCTCTTTGGCAGTCCAAGACTATATGAGCTTTCTTGGTGGTCATGCCACACTGGGGACTTTTTCTTCTTGAGTAGTCTCCTAAGAGGCCAAGATCATTTCCAGACAAACTGCTGTCCTGTAGGGTTCATCTCAATGTCCTAGCCCAACAGGAGAGTTCTGGATCCCAACTGGCCAACTGGTATGCCAGCTGTTCCTGCCAGCTCTGTCTTTGTCCAAGTCCTGAAAAATCACTTGATGCAGCAGTCCCTTTGGGGCTCCTGACTTCCTTAAGGCCTCTGTGTAGCTGAATGAGTCTTAGATACAGCCTTAGTTTGCTCTTCTGTTAAATGAGGAGGGTACCCCTTTAGCCCAAGAGCCTATGATCCTAGGACTTGGCTTCCCAGCTCCATTAGTTCTGAGGGCCTTTTTCAGAGACCAAATCAAGGAGAAATAAAATAATTTGGAAGTCTCGAAAGCCTTGGTCTACTATCATGGACTTGACATAAAGATGTCTCTGTGCCAGAGAAAGGAGTAGGAAGAGAAGGAGGGAGGGAGGGAAGGAGAGGGAGAGAGGCACAAGCAGCCTCTTATTTGGCATGCTCAGCAGAAGCAGGAAACCCCTTAAACCCAAGTTCTCCAGAGGGATGTGTCTCAGAAGCAGGAAGGTAGGCTCCCACTTAGTGTTCAAGGCTGGCCATCACACTGCTAACACCATCTTCGTCTTTCCCTCCCAAATAACTTACAGGGATAACCGCGTAGACGGTATCTTTTGTTGCAAAATATTGCTGCCAAATCTGCATGAGAGATGAGAAAGACAGACCAGTGTGAGATCACAGACCTGAGAGTAATCTCTTCCAAATAGAAGCCCCCCCCCCCCAATCTGAGCCAAATCAGATGGCTAATTCTCCTGGATCAGAATTTTATGTCATTGGACACAGAAGAAAACATCTACAACTATATTTCTATGATGAGTACCAATGATCCTTAGTGAAGAAGGGATGGCAAACTGTTCTCCAACAAGCCCACAGGATGCCCTTGGGTGGAACATCCCAGACTGAGCCTCACTTCAAGGGGAATGTCCTGAAACCCACCATTGACACCTTCATCCTCCAAGGCACTCAAATCTGGCAATGCCATCTTCTTCAGAACCCCACTCCCAAGAAAAGCATCAGTGGCATCCTGGATAAAATTGCAGGGGCCCCAGAACAGGATCTTGTCTCAGATCAGGTACCAAAGATGCCCCATGGTTTTGGGGGAGAATAGGACTGCACCTCTATGATGTGAGTTGTACAAAGCTAGGGTGGAAAGAAAAGTATACTCTGGGGGAAGAATGCTGGACTTGGGTTTGAATTTCACCTCTGATGCCAGCTCTGTGACCCTGAGAAAGTCACTGTCAGTCTCTTGGGACTGTTTCTTTACCTGTAAAACGGGATGGATAATACTAGCTGAAGTGGTTGTAGCTCCTTGTCCATGACCTACTAGGCTATGGATGAGGGTGTGGATCAGAAGAAATGATGGAAGGACATTGTCCAGGATGATAACTGTTTGTTCCTAGTACCAGCTTGGGCACACCAGGTCTCCCTTAAAAATCCATGTCTAGTCTAACTCCCGTGAACTAGTCTAGAATCTCCCTTCATCTTTCTATGGTCTCATAGTCTTCTCTTTTGTTTGACTTTGATATCTTCTTAAGCTTAAAGCAGCTTAAGCCACATGGGATCCCTTCACTGGGATGTTGCAGGTTGTAAAAAAGCCTGGCCATGGTCTTCCTGATGTCATAGGCTGCCATCATCCCCCACTGGAACAGAGTGGACAGGGTACTTGGGTCTGAACCCGGCCACTTCCATCACCACCATTAATCCCAAAGGAAGCAACAAATTCTTTTTTTTAATGGTATATTATTTGGCTTTATTTTCCAAAGCTTCAGTAGGGATTTATGGTCTTAACAAGAAATGTTGGTGTGCAAGGAGCAAGTCAGTGGACCAATGGGAAACTGCTACATAAAGGACCCCTTCCCAGACAGAGCAGCACTTTCTAAATGGAGGATGTGATGTCCCAGGGCTGATGGGGAGATATTTGTCATAAGATTTCTAGCTTCCCTAGGCTGAACTCAGAGGCATGGCCAAGCTAGAACTAGGCTAGACTCACAACCTTCCATCTCTTGGCCCTAAGTCATCCAGGCTGAGTTCATTTACTTGGGGTCATGAGTTTGGGGAAGGCTTGCTGAGGGGTAGGCAATAACTTTTCCAAATCTACTGGACTAAATGCAATTTTCAGTTTCAGTCTTGCCCCAGTCTTCCTCTTCATTCCAATTCCAGTCCATTTACTGGGACCTTCCACATGTACCCAGAGCTGTCTCCTTTAACACTCTGGACTTCTGGCTATCCACAGTGACATTCACATCCTTGATGTCACCATTACTCAATGACCATTCTTACTTTGTGATTAAGAATTCTGAAATTCCCTTGATTGAGCATAACTACTTCAGCTCATTGTCTGACTCTTTCTAACCCTATTTTCTGCCCTCATCAAGGCCTCTAGTGTTTCTTTCCTCCCTGCCACTCCAGCCCTTGGGGCCAGACCATAGCCCCCATAAGACCTGTAGGGAACCCATTCAATGTTATATGGTCCTTGAATCTAGGATCCTGTGCCCCCAAGCCTGGATTACTTGCACCATTCACCTCTTACATTCCCAGCTTGGGTTGGAGGAAGTGAACAACTGAGCCCACTGGGTCTATTCTATCCAATCTCAAGTGGATACTCACTCTAGCTAGATAGTCTTGTTACTCCTCCCCAAGGGATTCTCTATCATACTCCCCAACAGAGGGTGATCTTATCTTGGTATAAGGTATAAAGTTTGGTCTATACCTAGTTTCTGCCAAACTGTTTTCCAGTTTTCCCAGCAGTTTCTGTCAAATAGTGAATTCTAGTCCCAAAAGCTTGGATCCCTGGGTTACCAAATGCTAGATTATTATAGTCATTTACTATTATATATTGGGTACCTAATCTATTCCATTGCTTCACAGACCTGAGTGTAACCTCTTCTAAATAGAAGCAAGAGAAGTCCAGAGGGAGCCCCTGGGATTTTGGAGCAGACATGGGGCAGGATGGAAGTGGGGGTGAGGAAGGTGAGTGGGGCTGGGTCCCTGCCACAGTCAGTACTGAGGAGGTGAGAGCCTTTTATCCTGAAGGGGTCAGCAAGGAGAGAAAGGAGGCCATATATAGGACCAAACAAGACTAGATCAACCAAGCCAGGCTGACAATCTCGTGTGGCCTGGGAGCCAACAATGGAGTGTCCATGGGCAGTAAATCTGCTCCTTCCTTTCCTGGCCTTCTGAGAGGGCCCAAAGCACTCACTTCCCCAAGGAAGGAGATCAAAATACGCTACCTGCTGGATCTCTGCTGCAGTCTTATCCTTCACCATCTCGATGTTGAAGATGGAGCTGAGAGTCTGAAATGGGGGAGGAAGGAGGTCAAAAGAAGTGTCCCACTGGAGCTCTAGCCTGTGAGAGGCAGAGATGTTTCAGGTTCTGCAGAGGATGCGGGTCCTGACAGATCCATGTTCGCTTCCTAAACTTGCCCCTGCCTCAAAAAGCCATCAACATTTTTGCAGGGGAAGAGATGCTTTGAATTCTGCAGATACCGAGGGAAGCCCAAGTTTTTGCATTCAAGACTGTTTCTCTGAAGTCCCCTCCCTTGTCCTCTTGAAGATGGCGTGGGGTGACCAGGGAGGGTGAGAGGAAGCAGACTGCTCTTAGCAGCCCCACAAATTGGGTCCGGTCCCTTCACTGGGTCTCCTCCAGCCCTTTTTGGGCTCAGAGAGAATTAATAGCAACAAAGAGCAATTCCAGTCTCCTCAAGCCCAAGAATTCCCACACTCCCACTTGTGTTCTCTTCTATGAAGCCAATGGGCCCCTTCTTAGAATAATGTTTGAAAAATCATAAATGAAGCAAACATTAAATTTTGCTTAGAAGTTAATAAAAACAGGGGGCAGCTAGGTGGCTCAGTGGATTGAGAACCAGGCCTAGAGAGAGGAGGTTCTAGGTTCAAATCTGACCTCAGACACATCCTAGCTGTGTGACCCTGGGCAAGTCACCTTCACCTCCATTGCCTAGCCCTTATCACTCTTCTGCCTTAGAACAGAAGGTTCCCTTACCTTCTGCCTTAGAAGGTAAGGGATAAAAAAAAAGTCAATGAAAACAGAGCTATTCACAGATGTCCTGAGATTTGTCCACAGATCCATGGACCCCAGATTAGGAAGCTTTCATCTCGTCCAAGCCTCCTATTTTACAGATAAGAAAATTAAGGCACAGAGGGAAAAAGTATTTGCCCACAGTCCCATGGCTACAGTCAGGCTTTTAGTCTTTCATTTCCACAGTAAATACTTTCAGCTTCAGTTGTCAGATTCTTTTTGGCTTCACCTTTCAGCCATGTGACCCAACCCCTCAGGTTCTACCTTGATAAAACAGGTTTCAGGGTTGCTGTAACCTGCACAGTGCTACAAAGAGATGATCTGTCATTCCCATCATTGTGGAAGCCTTGTGGGCTCTATGCAGCACATCTTGCCCTTATAAGCCATGTGTCAGGTAGACGGGCCAGCAGGTCTCAGGGTAACTGACTAAGGCAGGGATGTCGGCAGTCTGGGCTGGGGAAGGAGCTGCCCTCTGAGATCTCTGGTCCTTGACCCCTACCTTGTCTTTGGTGAATCCTCTCTTCAAAGACTGTTTCCCCAGGGCTTCCGTCTGAAAGAAAATAGTTTAGAGGTCTCTACTTTGCCGGTGGGTACAGGAAGAGTCAGGTGAAGCACCTGTGGGCAGCCTCAAACCTTCAAGCAAGTGGACATGCCCACCCCCTCTCCCCTTTCCCAACTGTGCCTTAGAGTACCCTATCCTCAGCCACTTTCCCTGACTATTTGTGGCTGCCTTTGAGAAGTAACTGCCTGGAGCAGAAGGGGCAGGGCTTATGTGGCTGCTCACCCTCAGGAATAATAGCTATTCCTCTGGACCTGCCCTTGGCTGGGCACTACCAGGAGGCACTGGCCAGGCTGCATCAGAATTCTTCGGTGAGCTTCTCAGAGGAGGTCAGCGAGAAGGGGGAATGGGAGAGGGGGCAGGTAGGGTACAGATGTGGGCAGAAAGAAATCTAACATGGCTGGGATAAGGCCAGGGTCTTGAGCAGTGAACAAAGCCTGTAGGGAGCTACAAAGAAGCCTAGATCTCTGCCAAATGAAGATTCTAAGAGACAGGCACAGCCCAAAGGGCACCTGGGCTTGACCTGGCTTTTCTCTTACTTTAAGGAAATACCTTGGGGATTCTGGCCTCCTCCATCCTTCTCCTCTGTGCAGAGCTAAGGAGGAGTTTATCAGATCCCAGGCCTAGAGCTGGAAGCAGAGGCCCAGTGAGGAGACACTCTGGCTCAGAGTGGCACCACTGTGGGAGGATGGATGCCATGGCCACATCAGAGAGGGCTGGTTTAGGCCAGAGCCCAGTGACAGGGCTTTAACACTCAGTCCTGGCCACATCCTGGTGCCCTGACATCAGTGATCCTCCCTCCTCAGAGGTGCCTTGGCTGAGTGGCCGTCCTGCTGGGGGCCCTCCAGTGCTCCCCTGACTGTGAGCAGGGGCACATAGCCCAGCCAGTGCCTCCCCCCTTTATCCCCCAGCACACTGCCAGGCTGGGCTGTCAGGCTGAAGCAGAGCTCTCTTGCCTTCTGTTCCACACACTTGATAAAGTCTGCTTGCTTGGAGTGTCCCACAGGCTGCTTCTGGAGTTCACTCCGCTTCTCCAGGCGCGACTTGAAGGCGGCAGGGTCAGACCTACATGAAGGCAAGGAAGGAACCAGGTCAGGGCTGGGAAGGGGGGTGTCTCCCAGACTTTATTACTTCAGAGCCCCTCCCTAAGGAAAGGAAGCCTTCATGTCCAGAGAGAGAGACACAGAGAGAGAATGGACAGTACAGTGGAGATGGGGACCTCCAACAGGACCCCCTTGCCAGTCCATAATAACCTGGCACTAATTTTGTATGAAGTAGCCAGAGGTGGCTAGGTGGTACAGTAGATAGAATAACCTGGGTCTGGAATAGGAAAGACCCGAGTTCAAATCCAACATCATACACCTCCTAGTTGGGTGACCTTGGGGAAGACACTTAACTACTGTCTTAATCAGTTTCCTCAAATGTAAAATGGGGGTGATCACAGCACCAACCTTACAGAATAATTGTGAAGATCAAATGAGTTGTTTGTAAGGGGCTTAGCATATAAGTAGCCTTAATAAATACCTCTTTGCTTCCTTCCCAAGGGGTGTGGAGTTGGCTCTCAAGCCAGGAAGATCTGGGCTAAAACCTGGTTCTCTGAGGAGCCTCACTTCCCCCCTTACTACATATGTGATCCCCAAGGGCTCTGGGACAAGTTTCCATCTGCAGGGCCTGGTGTGGAGAGGCTGTCCCCTAGAAAGGCCCTGCAGCTCAAGCCAGGGACAGTCCATCTGGAGAACAGGGAACAAATCCCTTGAATGTCACCTGGCTCAAAGGGACCCCTGAAGCCCAGGCTGGCGGAAGAGGCTCTTGGAAATGAGCCCACCACCACTGGGAAACAGGCCACACCAGGATTTGTGTTCCTAGCACTAAAAGGTGTGGAATATCAGGCTGGGACTACATGTGGCCTCCATGGAAAGTCAAACATAGGAGAGGTTGTTCTCAACCTATGCCAGTCAGGCCACCAACATTTATTAGGCATCGACTTTATGTCAGATTCTGGAGCTATAGGGGTGTTGGTACCTAACCCAAACCAGTTAATCAATATTTATTAGGCACCAGCCCTATGCCCAGCCCTGTAGGTTATAGAGATGCTGGTTTCTAATCCAAGCCTAAGAAGGAGCTGGGGGTCTTGCGGGAGGTGGGGATGGGACAAAAGGCATTCAGAAGGATCAGGGACTTGGAGCTGGAAGGGGCTCAGGGACCAAACAGCGCCTCTGCCCCACTTTACAGATTTGGAAACTGAGGTCTAGGGAGCTGACAGGCACGTTCCCCCCAATTCCAGGTGCAAGGATTATCTAGGGGGTGAACAAAGGGGCTTCCCGCCCGAAGGTCCGGGGAAAGGCCGAAGCCTGAAACACAATAACAAAAGCTTCGGAAAACCTCGTTAAGTGGAATAGGGACCACAGCTGCTGTTATCCCCATTGCACAGAGGAAGACAGTCGGCAGAGACAGGATTCGAACCCCATTGAGAA
This sequence comes from Monodelphis domestica, assembly GCF_027887165.1. Classification (NCBI taxonomy): domain Eukaryota; kingdom Metazoa; phylum Chordata; class Mammalia; order Didelphimorphia; family Didelphidae; genus Monodelphis; species Monodelphis domestica. The sequence continues at coordinate 31,295,288 of NC_077228.1, read as the reverse complement.
TTCTACCCGGATTCTACAAACCGATTGCGCAAGCGCAGAACCTAGCTCTGGTATCCCAGCCTCCCCATTCCGCATCTGCGCAGTCACAAGATTGTCAGTCTATGGGAGGGGCTTTCCCGCTTCCCCCAACTCCTGCCCTATGCTCCTGCGCAGTCACCGGATCTTTTCCACCAGATCAATAGGAGCTCGCCTCTCCGCCCCCGCCCCGCCCCATCGCACCTGCGCAATGGCAGAATCTGGCTCCCACCGTCATGGGGAAGAGCTTCTCTTCCGCCCTGCCCCTCCGCACCTGCGCAGTTTCTGGATCTTGTCTCGGTACTTGTCATAGTAAGGGTTAGTCTCGAGCTCCTCCCCACCGCTCCCGGCGCTGCGGCGTACGGAGAAGAGCCGCAGTTGCTCAGGCCCCACGAGGCCCAGGCTGAGGCCCGGGACTAGGGCGCGGCTGCGCACGGCGCACAGGCCTCTGTAAAGGCCGGCCACTTGCAGCACGGCCGGGCCCGCTCCCCCGGCCGCCATGGCCGCCATGGCCACCGCCATAGTTTCTCCCTCTTCGTCCTCCACCTCTGCACCCGCCCCCGCTGTCGCTTCCGCCGCCGCCGCTTCCGCCGCGGTTGCCGCGCGCCCTTCCATCCCCCTCCCCAGGGTGCCTCTGCTTGCGCCCAAGGTTCCGCCGCCGCAACGTTCCTGCCCAGAGGGCGGGGGCTCTTTGCGCAGTCTCGAGAGGGGCGGGACCTTTGGGGATGCGCCTAGGCTGGGGAGTGGAGGGGGTGGTGCAGGGAGGCAGTTACTGTTTCGAACAGGTTCCTAGACCCACAAGAGCTTTTCCTTGAATACCCCTTTCCGTTTACTCTACATCCCCATCCTGAATCTGCCTCTCAGCAACTTGCCCCACGTCTGTAGTCTGAGAACGAGCATCTCAGTGCTGGAAAGGAACTTAAAGATGGGCATTACAAGGCGTGGGTTCGCATTCTTCACCAACCCCTGCCCCTTCTTGGGAAACCTTGGACCTCCTAGGGAGGAGGGAGGGTGGGTCCTGCCGATGTCTGAGGGCGCTGGTGAATGACTTTTGTCTTAATTAGGGGAAATACCTACAGACCAATTAGTCCCATAGCTGAACTAATATTTCTCCCTTAGCGAGGGGGCACACTCCTTCCCTCTGAAGGAGGCACTCCCCCCCCAGGAAAGAGAAGAGCACACCTACTCCCTAGAGGAGAGGAGCCCAGAGTGTTGCTCCCCAGACCCAAGATAAAGCCCTGTTTTACTCCCTGTGGAGAAGGTCTGAGGCAGAATTCTTTCAAGAACGACACTGACCAACATTTTGCCCGCATCATTTTGGTGATCCATAGGGGGACTGTCGTTTGGGGCTCAAACTTTCTCCATTTCGAGATAAACCTCCTCCTGCCTTCTCTTTTCTTAACTCTTGAGACTGGCACCTCCCAATAATCGGGAGTGTTGAGAGGAAAGAATTGACCTCTAGAGCTGGCAAGTTCTTCCCTCTGCAGGGAAGCTTGCATTTAGTTGGTCTATGTAGCTGGCAAGTTCTTTGAGGCAGGGGAAACCCTGCGAAGAACCTTGTGTTTTATTAGCTCGGAGGAAAGACACAGGAATCTAGGCTTTCTTGCTTTACTGAGTCCCTTTTATAGGTGGCTGTTTATGAGAGTGTCTGTAAGCTTTTTGCTAAGTTTTTGCAAATTGTTTTCCTTCATAGGTGGATGGAGATTCTGGGATAGTCCAAAAGATGGTGTAAGGGAGTGTTTTTTTTTTTTTTTACGGCCAGATTTTAGGGGAGGGAAGGGAGTCTGTCTTTTAGAAGCTATTTATTTTCAGATCTCTGCTAACATTAATTTTTAATATATTAATTTTTAATATATTAATTCAATATTTTATATATTTAATATATTGGCTTACAAAAAAGAAACATTCTACCTTCCACTTTGCAGAGATATATCATCAAGACATTTTAATCACAGTTCTTAAGGAATGTAAATTCTATAACTTTCTAGGTCTTAAAAAGTAGTTTATAGTTTTCAATTTAGCCTCAGTATTGACATTATGCTTATAATGAAAACATTTTATTATTTGGTTTTATAAAATCTAGAGTAATGGGGCTGGAAGTTCTGCTTGCAGGAAAGTAGGATTTTGTAAGAAGTGTGATTTACACCAAGGCTCAGTAATTTTTGGGAAAGGATTTATTTGTATTTACCACCCTTGCTGAAGCCATCACACAAATGCTTAGAAATTGAAGCAAAATACTAACTTATTTATATTTTACACCTTGTGTTTTCAAACGACATTGTCAAGCTCTAACAGTTTAAATCCTCCATATGCTTTAGTCATTGGGCAGAGCTACATTGCAGGGGCATAGTACAAGCCTGATTGCCCCACAGTGCAAGCCTGATTGCCCCCCTTCAGCTGTTATGTAAGGTATTGGCTGAATTCTTTTGAATTATGCATGTATTAAGCCCAGTTAATGCTAAATGTCAAGAGTATTGGGTAGGGGAAGCAATGAACGTATCCATATGATTTATATGATGTGGATGCTTTGTAAACATTTTCCTATTTGTTTAGACTGTTTCAGAGAAGATGTTGCCCTTGTGTTTAGTTTAAGCTAATGAATCATCAGCTGTTTTGTATACTATAATATCTGGGGAATGGTACCACGCCTCTATGGGCCACCTTCTTCTCCCAGGGGGAAGCCAGTGGAAAGTCCACTTTGGACTTCATCAGGCTACAAACTTGGGGAAGAATGTCCTATGCCGACATATGCTTTCCCAGGCCTGGGGCAGAAGGGGAGCCCTTAGTAGCCCTCTGGTTTGTCTGGAGGTCAGGGGTATGACTGCGAAAATGTGAGTTTCAAGACTGTGAATTGCAAAAACTGTAAAGATAATTTTAGTGTCTTGAATTAAATAAAAAATAAGTGGTCTCCATGGGGAAAATTCCCAAATATGAAATACCCAAGTCAGCTGAGTTTTATGGAGATTTTAATTAATACGAATGAAGGAATTAAGGGAAGGGAGAAAGACAGAGTAAGAGGAAATAGTAGGAAAAAGCTAGGGCCTAGGCCTTTCTCTTTAAGAGAGAAAACTAAGTCAGTCTTTTATCCACTCACCACAATATTTTGTCCCCAGCAAAACTCCAACTAAGTTCAGAGAGCCAGCTCCTCCACACTAACTACAAAATTCCAACTAGTCCGAACTCCAACTAACTCAGAGAGCCTCCTCTGACTCCTGACCTCCAATTCAGCTGCCAAGGCTGAACTAACTAACCTCAGAGAGAGAAAGCTCCTTTTAAAGAGAAATTTTTCTTATGTCACCTCCCCTAAATCTTCACATCTACCAATCATAGTAGATGTTTTCCCTAGGACTGACCATTCTTAGTTCACATCTGAGTAGACTAAAACTTCACAACTCTTTGCTAAGCTTGCCCTTTGTAAGTTGCTTGACCTTTTAGTGATTAATTTGACCTTTATAGGTACTTAGCACCCTTTTGTATTAGATCTAAAAATAGACCTAGCTTAAGGTTCTAGCTTTGCTATAAGTATGAGTTAGGGACTGTTTCATTGTTCCATCAGGAGTTTACAACTTTATCTTCCCCTAATAGTGATGTATATGCAGGGGGAAAAGTTTAGCCTGTATAGGCGGATGTCTAGCGTCTCAAATGGTGAGATGTGTAGGTCTCCTCTAGGCCTGCTTGTTAGATAAAATAGGGTCAGAGAGAGAATTTCAGGCCATTTTAAATGGGTCTCAGTGCATAATTTTCCAATCATAGTTTTAAGTTCTTTGTTCATCCTTTCAACTTGACCTGAGCTCTGGGGATGATATGGAACATGGAATTTGGGAGTAATCCCCAAGCAAGAATATATCTGATTTAAGACAGAATCAGTAAAATGACTTCCTCTATCTGAATCAATATGTGCTGGCAGTCCAAAGCGAGGAATAATTTCTTTTAACAGTACCTTAGCAACAAAAGCCACTGTGGCTCCGGCCATCTGGTTAGTTGATCTATTATGATTAGACAAAATTTATAATGTCCAGTCTTCGGCATTGTTATGAAATCTATCTGTAGACATTCAAAAGGTGTGTAATCCAGAGGATGCCCACCAAAAGCTTTGCCACGAAATGCATGTTGGTTATATGCTTGGCAGGTAGAGCAGACTAAACACACTTTAGAGGCTATAGTAGTTATACCAGGGGCTATCCATACTCTCTTAACAGAGTCCATGATGCCCTGGGTGCCAAAGTGACCATTTTTATGATTTTTTGGTGATAGAAACTTCTAGGGAGCAGGGGATTTCCTTCAGATGACACCCATACTCTAGTTATCTGTTTTGCTTTGAATTTTTGTTTCCATTTTTCCACTTCCTTTTCATGATAGGAAAGTGATAACTTTAAATCATCAGTGGTTGTTAATGTTAAAATTAATCCAGGACCTTCTATAGCTGCTAGCTTTGCAGCAGCATTTGCTTGATCGTTTCCTCTAGAGACAGGGTCAGTGCCACCTGTATGGGCAGAGCAATGAACTACAGCTAGGGCTTCAGGAAGCTGGAGAACAGAAGGAACTTCATTCATAATTTCTGCATTAGCTGTAGATTTTCCAGCTGAGGTTAAAAATCGTCTCTGGAGCCATAGCATTACAACTGAGTGACAAATGCCAAAAGCATATCTAGAATCTGTATAAATTCTTGCCTTTTTATCTTTGGCAATTATACAGGCGTACTTCAGAGCTATGAGTTCGGCTCCTTGAGCTCTAATGTTAGAAGGTAATGAAGCTGACCACTCAGTGGCAAATTCTGAGACTATGGAAGTTCCAGTGTAGCGTATGCCATCTCTCATAAAAGAGGAACCATCAGTAAATAAGATCAGATCTGAATTGTCTAAGGGAGTGTCCAAGAGATTATCTTGAGGCTTTTCTGCCATGGACACTAATGTTTCACAATTGTGTAATGGTTCTCCTGAAGTTGGTAAATCTGGAAGCAAGGTGGCAGGGTTAAGGGAAGTACGTTTTGAGGTAATGTTTTCGCTGTTTAACAAGGTTATTTCATACTTTGTAATTCACTGATCTGAGAATGCCTGTGTTCATTGCCTTAGCAACAATGCTTCTACCTCATGTGTGGGCACATAATTGTTAATGGACATCCCAATAATAGATCAACAGATTTTGTCACTAGTAAGGCTATAGCAGCTACTCCTCTAAGACATGGTGGTGCTCCTGATGCTACTGGGTCCAGTTGGGCAGAATAATAAGCAATTGGGTGCTGAGAAGTTCCCAAAGTCTGAGTTAAAACACCTAATGCTACTTCTCTTTGCTCATGTATATTCAAAGTAAATGGCTTATTGTAATCTGGAATGCCTAGAGCAGGGGCAAACAGGATAGCCTGTTTTAGCTCTGATAGAGCTGACAGGTGTTCAGGCTCTAATTTGAGGGGTTCAGGGACTGAATCCCTTGTTAGTGCTATGAGGGGCTTAGTAATTTCCCCATAGCAAGGAATCCATTGTCTGTAAAACCCTGTTGCTCCTAAAATTGCTCTCAACTGTTTTTTAGTGGTAGGAGCGCTGAAATTTTAAATATTTTCAATTTGTTTTGGAGAAATATAGTGAGCACCAGCAGTCAGGATGAATCCCAAATACTCTACTTTAGGGAGACACCACTGAACCTTATCCTTCAAGATTTTATGTCTTCTTTTGTGCAATTCCAAAAGAAGGTGTTTACTATCTTCTTGACATGTTTCTGTATCTATTGAAGCCAAGAGTAGATCATCTACGTATTTCATTAATTTGCTATTTTTAAACGTTATGTTATCTGTGTCTTGGCTCAAAATGTGCGCAAATAAACTCAGGCTTTCCACATAACCCTGTGGCAAACGACTGCATGTATATTGTAAGCCTTTCCAGGCAAAAGCAAAAATATGCCCGGAGTTCTCATGTATAGGTATGGAAAAGAAAGCTGAGCACAAGTCTACTACTGTAAAATTTGTAGCTGTGCTAGGAATAGAGGAAATAATAGTATTTATGTTGGGAAACTACAGAGTGTCTTTTTATAATGTGGTTATTCACCGCCCTCAGATCCTGTACAAATCTATAGAGGTGCTTGCCATCATCGGGCTGTCTTTTTGGTTTTTTAACAGGCAGGATGAGCGTGTTGTATTCAGATTTACAAGGCATTATTATTCCTTGTTTAATTAATGAGTTAATAACTGGGGTAATGCCCTCAATTGCCTCTTTTGAGAGGGGATACTGAGGAATGGAAGGAGGTGGGCTAGATTTAGTTTTTATCTGCACAGAAACAGCAGATTTAAGTAAGCCTACATCGGAAGAAGATGTGGCCCAAAGAGACTCTGGTATATCCATAGATATTTCAAAAGTGGGAGGCTCTTTTGCCTCCTGGCTCTCTGAGAGAAGTACAGGGAGTAAATTTAAAGATTCTTCCAGTATTTCTAATGTTAAGGAACCATCTGGGGAGCAAATTATTGCGGCTCTGAGTTTTCATAGAAGGTCCCTCCCCAGAAAATTCAAAGGACAGTCAGGCATCAAAAGGAAGGAATGTTGTACCTCTAGGGATCCTACAGACACCATTCTAGGGGGAAGTTTTTAACTCTTTGGGGTATTCCTGATACTCCCACTACACTTTGTGAGTCAACAGAATAACAATTTAAATCAGGTACATTCTTTAAGACAGACCCGGTAGCTCCAGTGTCTAAGAGACAATCATAATAGGTGTTACCCATCTTTAAGGTAACATAATAGTATGGGGAGGGCAGTGGATAGGGACAACAGGTAGTAGGACATCAGGGTCTGGAAAATCAAAGGTTGTATCCTTTGATTCCTGTGCCCCAGCTCCCCCCAGACACCTTCATTGTGTTTGGGACATTCCTTGGGCACCCCCCTGAAGGGCACCCCTCTGAGGGTCATTAGCATTTCGAGTATTTTTTGGATGAGCACTGTTTCTTATATATTGTTGTTGGGTATTATAATTTTCTTCATTTGGAGCATTGTCATTTTCCCAATTCCTATTTCTAAAAATTTGGTTTCTAAAGTTCTTATTTCTATGGTCATTATAGTTATTTCCATAATTTCTAAAATTCTGGTTTCTATGATTATTATCATTTCTATGGTTATTATTTCTAACATTGTTATTAAACTGCATATTCCTTTCAACAATCTTGAAAAAACTTCTACATTCTATCATTTTGTGGCCCTTCTTCCCACAGAAGTGGCATGGTTACTGATTTATCTGTGGATTCCTGCAAAGGGACTATAGTCTCTCCCTTATTTTTCAATTGTCTCTTTAACATTTCAATTTCTTTGTCTAAGTCTTCCACTAACGTATTGTGTTCCTCAGGTCTTTTTACACAACCTTTATAAACATAAGTTGCTACTCTCCTCAATTCTTTGAGGTCTATAGAGTCCCAATTAGGACAGCTAGTTTTAGTCTTTTACCACTGAACAACAATTCTCAACAAATAGCCTACATATTTGTCTAATGTCCCTTTCTCTGGATAAATCAAGGTCCATATATGTATTTCCTACGTCAATAAGTCTGTCCATAAACTGGGAGGGGGTCTGATCAATTTCTTGTTGGGTTCTTTCAAATTTTGACCATTTTTCAGGTCTATTGGAGCATGCTCTCATAGCTGTCAATAATGCTTCTCTGGCCTGGTTTAGTTTTGTGTGATCTAGTTCAACATTGGGGTTCCAATGTGGATCTTCAGTTGGCCAATAATGTCCTTTCCTACCTTGTTTTTGATTAGCCAGAGCAATGATATTGTGTTTTTCTCTTTTTGTTAAAAATGTCTCTTAACAAATTCTCAACATCCATCCAAGTGGGGTCAAAAGTTCTGAATTTGTTCTCTAATTTTTTTATAATTAATATTGGTTCTTCCTCAAATGATGGAACATCTTCCTTAAATTTATTTAAATCCTCAGGGTTAAAAGGTGTGTGATGTCTTACAGATACAAAGTTCCCATTTTTATTAAAAGTGGGTACTTCCCTTAAAGGAAATAACCTATCTGAATTATTTGGTACTCCTGTTTCTGTGCTTCTTAATTCATTCTCAATGGGGTGGGTATGAGAAAAAGAAGGGTTAGGCACACTGAGGGAGAGGGTTTGTTGTTGTCCCATAGTGCCAGAAGGATCAGAGGTGTTAGGGTTGGATGAATGAGTAGGGTGTGAACTTAAGGTTGAGGCATTAGGATGGTCAGTATGGGTGGGGTGTGAACTCAGGGTGGTGTTAGGGTTGGAATCATGGGTGGGGGGGTGAATTTAGAGTGAAGGGTGTGGAATCGGAAGCACGGGCAGGGGGAGGGGTGGGTTGGTTAGGAGCAGCGGGTTCTGAGGCCGATTTGGCAGGGGGAGCAGTGGGTTGGCTAGGAGGGTTAGTGTTTTTCATAAAAGCTATGAGCTTCCCCACACTTTTCTCTAACAACTGAAGCCGAGTATTGAGTTCTGTATTTTGTTGAATATTAGAAGGAGCAATCGGCTGGTTTGACTTAGAAATGAGTTTTTTGAGGAAATACAATATTTCAGCTACAACAATCAAGATCTCAAGGGAAAGTAGTATGTCAATTAGACTTTGCCATAAATTCCATGGGATGAGCCATTTCAGAGAGACAAAGAATTGTATATTTACAAGTTTGGTCATGGAGCTGATGAGCCAGCTGTTAAGTAAGTTGCAGACCAATGCCTGTACTGTAAAAAGAACAATGTATTTACTGGAAAGCCAGTTGTTAACTAAGTTGTGAGCTGGCTGTAACCCCATATTTCTAAAGAAAACACGTGGGGAGCAGGACAAGGCCAAAAGCTTTTCCCAGGTTTCCCTTAATCCTAATTTAGGCAGTTGTTCCCTAAAGGAAGGTAATTTAGAAAGAGCTCTCCTAGCCAAGACCTTAGGGCCCTGTTGCTAAGATTTAAAACAGCTGTGTTCTGTTTAATTTAAGGAGAAATCAAAATGTTTTTTACTCACCCGCTCTTGCAGCTGTGTTTTGAAGCTGAGTTAGCATGTTTAAAATGACTGACTGACAGAGCAAGTAATAGAGAGAGAAAGGAAAGAGATTTCACAAAAATTTTTTGAGGGTTTTAGTCACAACCTTTGTGGTCAGCCATAAACTGTGACCATGAAAATATTGGTTTTTTTTTCAAGACTTTGAATTGACAAGAAATGAGAAAAAAAATCAATGATTCCAATCAAAAATTTAAAAAGCAATAATAAAAACAAGGGGAAAAATCAGGAATTCAATTTAGGGGAAGATACTACTATTGCTTCATATATACAGGAATTACAGCACAAAATACATGAACTTTATGAATCCGGATCTGCAGTTCAAGCCAGACCACTAGACTTTTCTCTATGACCTGAACCCAGGAGACAAAGTGTATATTAAGAATTTCAAGCGTACTAGAGCAACTCAGCCTTCCTGGGAGGGACCATTCCAAATATTGTTAACTACTCCAACATCTATAAAGGTTGGAGAGGACTCTTGGATTCATTGCTCACATGTGAAGAAAGCATCTTTTCTTGAGACTGATTGACTCTATCCTATCATATGCATTGGAGATAATAATCCATAGACAAATGGTTGCTGTTTTTTGAGAACACATTGAATTACTTATTTTTTCCTTATTTTTCCTTATTGCTTTTCTTTTGATTAGAATATTTGACTTTTTTCTAATTTCTTGTACTAAAGGTACATATAATCAATATTATTTTTTCTGCAGTAATATAAGTTTTATATATATACTTGCTATAATATCAATGCATACCCAAAAGCTTTAAACTATAGGAACCTGCCATTTATTGATAAAATAATATGGGATTGTGATTAATGTTTGTATCTGATTCTAGAAAATGGGATAAAAAAACAAGGAACACAGACTTAACCTGAAAAGTGCCAAAAAGAGCACACAGGTCAAAATGAAACCAATCCATGTGGGACTGATGAACTTCTACACCAATATTGAAGGAGTTGAAATTAGTGTGAGACTCGAGGTTGCGACACTTGGCATATGTTAAGTCGTAGGACTTCCTTGTATCTACACTTTTTGCAAAGTACTCATACAAGTACAACATTTGACTATCATGCTGACTCCCTATATCCCTGAGAATGTCAAAAATCAGACTAGGGAATGACACTTCCCTATCAAAATAGAGTTCTAGTTCCTTTTCTTCTTATATTATGGCAACTTCCTGTAGTCTTGGCTGTGAATGGATAAGTGAAATATTACTGCATTTTAATTCTGTCCTACAGAATTGTGGGATAGAAATGACTTTAAATTGGATATATACAAGGGCCTATTTTTAATTATTTTTCTTCCCCTTATGTTTTTTCGTTATTTTTCTCTTCTTTTGATAATTGACTCGTACATCCCCATAACTCAACATTGCATCCTGAACTGAACTGGATGTTTTTTAACACCTACTTCAGGGGGGATTGTATTTTAATTTAAAATCCAAGATTTTTTATTTTTTGTTTGAGATTGTATTTTTATAAAAATCCAAGATTTTGATTTTATTCGAGAAAAGATCTTCAAGGAAGAAGCTTGCTAACTCCTAAATCCAGAGAGAATGAACTGTTGCAGAAAGATGCCAGAAAGCCCACACTACATCAAGAAGATCAAGAATGAACTTTGGGTGTGGCTGATTGAACTGAAGTTTGATTGAACATTTATTGTAGATGTGCACTTTTATTCCAAGGAGACTGCCCCTAATTTGGCTTTCTGTCAGTGCGCCTAGCAAAATATTGGTTTTGCTTTCTTTCCTTCTTTTCTATTCCTCCCTCACTACTCTAATTTCCTCTTAGAAATTGAATATTGTATCCTTCTGTAGTTAGAAGTGCATTTAGGACTACAAGATGATTATGTTAAATGATCAATGGGGAGATTAGTCTCCCAATGATCATCAGAGAGGATTGTGAATCTTAAAACTGCTCAGACTCTACCTTAGAACATTTGGTTAAGGCTATTCCCCATTTTTAACAATGGAGGTACTTAGGCAGGGATGTATTGGGAACTTTTAAAATTACTCCACCCATACGTAGGCATACTTTAGGGGAAGATAAAGTTGTCAACTCCTGATTGAATAGTGAAGGTACTTAACTCATACTTATAGTGAGGCCAAAACCTTAAGCAAGGTCTATTTTTAGATCTAATACAAAAGGGTGCTAAGTACCTATAAAGGTTAAATTAATCACTAAAAGGTCAAGCAACTTACAAAGGGCAAGCTTAGCAAGAGGTGTGAAGTTTTAGTCTACTCAGAGAAGGTGATAACAAAAGAAGATGTGAATTAAGAATGATCAGTCCTGTGGAAAGCATCTACTGTGATTGGTAGATGTGAAAATTTAGGGGAGGTGATATAGGAGAAAATTCTCTTTAAAAGGAGGTCAGGAGCTCAGAGCTGGGCCTCTGTACTTAGTTGAGTTTGGAAGCTGAATTGGAGGGTCTCTCTGAACACTAGAGTTTGCTTGGGACAAAAATCTTGTGGTGAGTGGATAAAAGACTGACTTAGTTTTCTCTCTTAAAGAGAAAGGCTGAGGCCATTTGGCCTAGGCCCTGGCTTTTTCCTACTATTTCCTCTTACTCTGTCTCTCTCCCTTCCCTTAATTCCTTCATTTGTATTAATTAAAATCTCCATAAAACCCAGCTTGTGTATTTTCATATTTGGGAATTTTTCCCATGGTGACCACTTATTTTTGATTTAAATCAAGACACTAAAAATTATCTTTGCAGTTTTGGCATTTCAAAGTCTTACAAGTCTTACAAAACCACATTTTCGTGGTCACAGGGGTCAGTCTGGAGGACTAAGGTTATGGAACAATTTAGCATTGGGTGAAAAGGACTCCATCTGGTCATTCCAATCATTCCCATTGCTGTTAAACTTGAGGGACAGCCTGGCTGGACCCATCTTTCCCTTGTTGAACTTTTTCTTCCACCAGAGATGGTCCTGGACTTATATACATACCTGTGAGGACCTTCAGTACCTCATCAGGAAGACCTTGAGGGACTCCCTGGATGAGCTGTGTTTGTCTGGGTTTGTCTCCTCTAGGCCTGAAACCTTTAAGCTTCAGATGATGGCTCCTGCAGGAAGGCTATCTGCCTATCCAGCCTCCCAATCTACTGGCCTCCTTCTACTCATCAGCCCTCTTGCGATTTGGCCCAGCACAGACAGGGACAGCTCTGTGCCTCTTGTCAGCCTGAAGTTATGGAAGATGAGACCTTCATCCTTCATCACCTCAAAAGGGATTTGGGGTCCAAATCGTTTGAGGGGAAAATGATGAGAGGGCTGAATTCACTAGGACAATCAGTGTCTGAGAGCCCTGGTGAGTGGCATTTGTGTTGACTAGGGAGAATGCCCACAGACCAATTAGCCCTACAACTGTATACAACTTCAAGGCTTTTCCTTCAGGGAGGGGAGCACGTTCCTACCCCAGGAGGGAGAAGAGAGAGGAGCCTGCGGGGCGCATTGCCTCTAGACCCACAATAAAGTTTTTTACTTGGTATGGAGAAGGTCTGAAGTGGTCTTTCAAGAACAACACTGAGCAACACTTTGCCCATAACACACGGACTATGTCAGCAGGCATTTATGAAGCACCTGTTGAGTGCCGTAATATAGGGTTGTTAGAGGGTGGGTTTGGAGGTTTTATTAGGGCCAGTAACAGAAGATTAAACTGTTTTGGGAAGGCCACCCAAGCCCAGTGCAGGCAGAGACACTGAGATGTCACACACACACACAGACTACTAAAATATGTAATAAGTTGGTTTAATGAACAAGGGACAGGTTATAAGGGATTTGTAGAAAACTTAATCTAATGTTAACCACCTACACCTCCCCCAGATCTAAAATATCTCTACAGAGGTTCCTTCTGAGTGATTTCCTTACTCCTCTCCTTACTATCTAAACCAAATTCCTGTACTTGGCTAAATTAACACTAAACCCCTCTTTGACGGGTTTAAGGAAAGGTCTGTGTGAGCCAGATAGTGTAAAAAATAGACTCAAACTCTGGACTTCAATCCCCAGAAGTCCTTGCTCCACTTCCCCAGAATGCTTTGAATTCTCACATGGGCTGAGATCAGATCGAGAAGGGATTTAAGCTGATTGCAAAGGCTTTTGTGGCTCTTTTTGGACTTCCATTTTGGAGCAGACGCAGCTCTTCCATGATGTGAGATTATCTTGTCTAGGCCTCTCTGGCCTAGGCACGTGTTTCTTATCCTGTATTTTCTTTAATCCTTAATCTTTAATAAACCTCTAAAAAATATAATACTCTTTGCAGAGAGAAACTCATTTCTACCTGCCTCAGTCTCCCTAAATTTTAACTGTTACAATAGGATCCAAGATGGTCCAAGATCCAAAAGGATTCTAGGTCTGGTCTCACCCTCAGATGCCAGATGTCTCAGGATCAACATAGGAATTCTACCACAGCCTGCAGAGAAACAGGATACCAGAGCAGCAGGTAGGATGGGAAGATAAGGTAGAAGACAGCCATAGGGAAATAGCCAGTCTCCTCAGGTCAAAACCCAGAGAGAAGAGCCCAGCCCAAGCCAACTGTCTTAGTAGCAGCACAGCTCCCAACAGAATTCCAGAATCTTGTACTCTGCTGCCCATGCTTCTGCCCGTTGCAAACTCTCACATCTTAACTTTTCCTATAACAGTGCGAGGGACTGAAATAAACAGCATACAAGATAGAGACAGAGTGGGGGAAGGGAAGGGGATAAGCATTTATACATCACCGGCTGTATGCTAAGCTTTTCATAGATCTTGACTTTCACAACAACCATTTGAGGTAGGGCTAGTATTAATCCCATTTTGTAGTTGAGGGAACAGGGAAACAGGTTCTGTGTTAACCTCTTGTCACTAAATTGCAGGAAAGAAGTATCCCAGGGTCATAACAGCTAGTAAAGGCACGAGGTCAGGGTGACCTCTGGTCTTGATTCCAGGTCCAGGTGGGAGGACTCCTCCAGTGCAGGTAGCTGCTCTACAGCCCCTTCCAAATGAGAGCTGCAGTGAGGGGTATCCTAGCCGCTGACAAGATGAAGCCCCACATGCCTAGAAGATGGGTTTGGCATCAGGCAATGTACTGCTGCTGAATCTGTCTATCCCCTTTTCCTTTGTGAATAAATGCTTAAAACCAAACCCTCCTGGGCCTGGAGTTCGTGGATAGAGGGGTGGAGAGGTCCAGGGAAGGGAACATTGGTTCACAGGTGGCTTAGTCGGAAGGAGGGTGAAAACAGGCAGGAAATGGGCAAACATGTGGAACCAAGGGGGATGGATCTCGGAACCCAGAGGTCAGTGCTCGGCATCTCAGTTCAGAGATCCAAAGGCTTCAGAAATGAGTTAGGTCAAAGGCCTGGAGTTGGCTCCAAGGAGAAGTGCATTCAGAAGGCCCCAGCTAGGGTCATAGAGAACAGATTTCGATCTAGAAGGGATTTGAAAGAGCAGAATCAGAATGTTCCCATTTTACAGATGGGGAAATAGAGGCTGCCTTGCTTAGGCTCATACTATTCATTGGCTGACTAAGCCCTGGGTGGGGTTGGGGAGGCATCTACCAATGGATGCCAATGGATGTTTCTCAATGATTTTCCTTAAAGCCCAGTTAGATCAGACTCCATTTGGCCCTGTATTTTATAAGTCCAGATTTGTCCTGCCTTTTCCAAGTAAGTACCTGATATTTTCAGTGCGTTGTGCCTGGCTTTGCTGGGAGAGACTAGTAGATAATACCCAGGCCTTGCCTTCAGAGAGCTCACAGACTGCCTGCCTGGGGAGTTAAGACATGGACGCACTTCAAATGGGCTAGGCTGGGCCAAGCGTTTATTCAGGCCCTCCTGGGTGTCAAGCTTATGTCTAAGGGGGGATGGCATATGTGTCCATGAGCTAAATTCATTTACTCATTCAGCAAATGTTTATTAAGCCTGTGATGTGCAATGCATTGTCCACCCTGGGGTGGGGGGGTGGGGGGAAGGGGAAGGAGAGGATAATGGAGGTGAGGTAAGACCCTTCCCTTCTCCCAGTGGCCTCCTGGATCAAATTATGTCACAGGACCCCCCCAGGGAGCCCCAGACCTCAAGGGAGGGCAACCCTTTCTTTTTTGTGCCCCTCTTTCATGCCCTGGAGGGCGTGGGGGTGTTTCACCCAAGTGACCCCCCAGCCTCTAGAATGTTATGGTTCTGGAACCTGGCAACCTGGAGGAATAATAACGCCTGGGGGTTCTGACCTAGCATTAGTTGGAGGAGGGCTGGGAAGGAGGGCCTTCCCTCTGAGAGCCTGTTGATGCACGCCTCACCCAGCAGCACCCAGCCCCCTGTCCTCATGGATCCCCGAGGGGACCGGCTGAGCATCCCTGGTGGTAGGTGGCTCTTCTCTCCTTCCCCAGCTGGGGAAAGAGAGTGGCAGGGACAGTCTTAATGTGTGGCTGGAGTAGAAGACCAACAGGCGGGAGTAGAGGTGGGAAGACCCCTTCCCCTGCCCCCATCTTTTGCTGGCAGTTCCCCAAGTGGCAAGGTCAATTGGTCTCTCCTCGAGTGGGAACTCTGCACTGCTAGAGAGCAGGCCCTTTTATAAGTCTTCCAGCCTCCCGGGAGGCCCGAGGGAGCTCACCAGGAAGGAGGAGGAAGGCATGCTGGTGGTGCAGTGGGTGCAGTGCTCCCCTCTCTGGTCACCAATTAATGCTAGTTCCCTTTTTCTTCCTGGAGTCTGGCTCCCACTGTACTTTGGTGCCTTGGGGCTATGCTCTGTGGTTACTGGTGGCTGCATGGTCTTTCTCCACTGGAGGAAGAAGGTTCGAAGGGAAGAGCAGGCCCAGGAGTGGGTGGAAGTCATGCAGGCGGCCACCTTCACCTACAGCCCCCTCCTCTACTGGATCAACAAGCGTCGGCAGTATGGCATGAACACTGGGATCAAAGTGGAACTGCCCATGGTCATCCCGAAGCCAGAGGTCTCCAAACCCCTGATAGGCGTCCACGAAGGAAAGAGCAAAGCCATCCCAGCCAGACCCATCCTGTCCTCGGCCTCCGCACCACCTCTGGCCTGTTATTCAGCCCCAGGGCCACGCAATCCCACCTTCCAAGAGGTGCCCTATGCCCCTTCGCTGTGCAACCTGCCGCCCATGGCGAACCACTCCGCCTCCTACCCTTTCACCATCTACCCTGAGAGGAGCACCCAGTTTCATTCTCTGCCAGCTCTGGCCCATGGGGACTATCACTTCAACCCCAAGAGCCTGGCTTATGAGCTGTAGCTTGCCCCTGGTCTGATGGAGGCATGGGGAGGGCTGTGGGGTCAGGAACCCCCAATGGTCGGGGGTTTGCTCTGGATTCAAATCCATGCAATAATCTTTTTTTCTTAAAATGTGTGGCTTCTTTCTTAATTGCCTTACGGGAACAAACACCCTATCCCCACCCAAAGCACCATTAGCCAACAAGTCTGATATTAAACTTTTTAATAAAAAATGAAAAAACCCCATTTTGGTTTTGAGGATGGAGGCAGCTACCAAAACCAGTTGAACTTGGGGCTGTGGACCTGATAACCATTTAACCCGTCACAGTCCTGACATGGGAGGCTGCATCCTTAGTCCAGAGAAGGGCAGCCATGGGTATTTCATACCACGGTGACAAGGCAAGCCTCCTTCCCTTCAACGCTCATCTCCCAGTCTATAAAATGAGGTACTTGGGTGACCTGATCTCCCCCGTGGTGCCGTGTGACCCGCTGGCCTCCAGCTGCTCCAAGTCCTCTCGTGATCCGCCTTAGTGACCAGCAGCACCAGAGTCCATCTACTCTGGGGTCCCTTCTTCCCCCCAAGAGCCTCACCCCCAGGGTCACCACTGCCCAGGTCCTGGTTCTCTCAGGGGGAAGCCCAGGCTGACAGGCTTGGGCTCTAATCATAATGATCAGAGGATGACAAACTTTAACACAATCTCTGAATCAAAGCTCTTTACCATATTGCAAAGGAAGAAACAGGTTTTGTGCAGGGGGCTAGAAAGTGTCCTGCTCTGTGGGGTTCGACTGCTAGATGCCCTGCCGACTTCCTCATTGTGCCCGCGTCTCACAAATCTCTATGGTGACGGAACTTTGCTTAAATCCTGCCAGCTGCACTTGAGGGAAAAGCCCCCAACTCATTGTTCGTGTGGAAAAAGAGCATGGGGCTTGGGAATCAAAGGACCTGGATTCCAATCCCGACCCTGCTCATTTCCCGAGTCTGTGCTGCCTGTAGGAAGAGGGGATTCCTTGAAGCACACACTTTGGAATTCTTCCCAGGTGGGAGAAACACGAACCATTCTCGGGCCTGGTCATGGCTTGGCCTTAATCTTCCCTTGAGTAGGTCAAATGGTCCCAATTCCTCTGGTATTACTGCTCCCCCCCCCCCATTCCACCCCCCCAGTCTCCACAAGTCCATCCTCCAGGTGGCCTTTTCTCCTTTGATGCACAACCAACTGGCTCCTTCATCAAAGAGCTTTAATCACAGATAGTCAGAAGAAAAAAGGAAATGCCTTTTATTTAAATGAGAACTGGTTAACAAGGTAGTGCAAGGCTCCTCTCCGGCCCCCAGGGTGACCTGGCTCTAATAGGAAAGCAGGCCCAAGGTAGGGGTATAGGAGGAAGAGACAGAGGGAGGGAGATAGGGTGGGGGACAACCCCTGCCTCGGTCCTTGGCAGCATGCAGGAACACTGGTTTTGGACTGTAGCCAATGAAGCAGGGGACCCCTGCCCCCACCCCCGCCCAGGTTATGGCCAAGAAGCCCCAGGCTCCCTCATTCTCAAGCTTGACCTGCCTCACTTTCCATGCCTAGTTCTTGACCAAACCCTGCCCCAAGAATCAGGGAACTGAAAGCAAGAAAAACCATTGGCCAGTTAAGAGTCTGGAGGTGAGAAGTGGCATGAGCTGTTAAGCCAAAGTGGGGAGAGAAGGTCAAATGTAAGGAGCTGGGAAGCCTCTCTGGTCCGGGGTCAAAGTGCAGCCAGCCTCACCTCGTGAAGAAGCCATCACTTGGGGGTGGGGTGGGGCCTGGAAGAGGTGTGGTAACTGCGGTGCTGAGGGAAGCTTGGTAGGAAGTGCTGCTAGTCTACGTTCTGCCGAAGGGGCACTTCAGGAGGCTGGAAGCCACCGTCTTGGCTGAGGCCGGTGACTCAACCTTGGGACCTCCCTGCTTGGGCTTGGCTGGCAAAGGTAGATTCACTCTCTGACTGGCCTGGCCTGGCCTGGCTTTTTAACTAAGAGCTAAGCAAGGGTTCTCCCCTGACCCGTGAACAACTGCTATGAAACGAAAAAGGGCAGCTAACATTGTGCTCTTAAATGTTTCATAGAAATTAAGTTTTCAAAAAAACTCAGAACAAAACAAAAATAAACTCACAGGTATAGACACAAGATCTATGGTACAATATGTACAGCTCGTGGAGTGATCAATTTATTGCTAGAATTTTATTTGGTTGTTAGAGAACTGATAGGGACATATAAAATGGGGTCACAGGCATGGCCAGGACAGGGCGTCTCGGGCACCCAAGGGGGTTCAGGCTACTTTGAAATGGGGTTCCAAGACTTCAGAGCAGATCAAGTACTCCTCTTGGGCAATAGCAATGGCCAGAGGGGGATGCAGGGAAAGGAGCCGGCAGCCAGATGTGACTCACCCTGGCAGAGAAGGGCTTCAGCCTGCTCATCCGTGGTTGAGCTTCACATGCCTACAGAAGGTTATTGTTAACCAGCTAAGTCCAGGATCATGCCAAAGGAACAGCAGATGTCCGCGTAGGTACAAGGCTTTACTGCAAGGCTGCAAAGGGCTCAACACCAAGTTTCAGAGTCGTGGCCTGCAAACTAGAACAGCGCCCCCAAATAAGGGCGCCAGTGATGAGCAAGGACGCTTCCTCCTCTGGGATCCAGAGGCCACTTTTGGGGATGGCAGATGGGCAGGTCAAGAGAATATTCCTACCAGCGCTGGACACGTGTCACCTGCCCCACTGAGAGGGGCTGGGGAAGAAATGATATTGCACTTGCTAAGATTCAAGGGCATTCCTGCTCTCCTGTCTCATCAGACACTTCTGACATTTCCCTTTTTGAACTTGCTGCCCACAGAAACCTCCCAGAAGGAGGCTCTGAGACCAGCTGGCAGCAGCGAAAAGGTCCAGGTGAGCAGGCTGAGACCAGCCTGTGTCCAGCCCATCCGCTGGAGGAGAGGATCTGGCCTAGCCACAGGTTTGGGAGGGGGCAGGCAGGGCTGGGAGAGGAAGGCAACATCTCAGGAAGAGGAAGAGAATCCACACCATCCTTTCCTGCAATCACTTTAGCTAAGCTCATCAACCTGAAAGCATCCAACAAGGCTGGGAGGGGGCCCAGGGGCCTTTTCTGACCCTGCTGGTCAGACCTGGGTGAGGGGGCAGGGTGATTGCTTAGGGAGAAAACCTGGGGGATTCAGCAGCTTCCTTACCCCCCTTCCTCCTTCCTGGGTCATTGGGAAGGGTCGGGACATGAATGGCTGATTCTAAACCATTTTCTCCCATCCCTCCAATGCATACAATTCCCTGCTCAATGTCAACTACTGACAAATGCTTGGAAAAGGCCTCTCGGACAGAAAAGACAAGATTTTTCTGGGTTTCTATAAAGTGCAGCTAATTTAAGGCAAATTTATGTAAAATAGAAAATAGGGGTTCCTCTCTCTATGTACATATTTCTCAGTTTAAAGACATGGTTGTCCCCTCAAGAGGGACTAGAGAGGAAGGAGGGCTCCCTGGACTGGCGGTAGTTTTAAAAGCGACATTCTTGTGGGTGCCCTGAAAGCACCTAGCTCCTGCTGAGCATCTGACCAGAAGGAAATATTCTCCTCTTTAAAAAAATAGCCGTTATATAGATTCTCCAAATGAGTTAAAAAGGTGCTGGGGGGGGGGTGCTACGCAGCTTTGAAGACGTGGGGATTGCTGGACTGAGGGAGGGCTCACTTGTCAGGCGACGGCTGGCTAGCAGGAGGCCTGTGCTGGGTTTCCAATACTAATTCTGTTCCATATGCTCAATGCCTAAAGCCAGTCTCAGTTCTGGGAAGGAGTAGCTCCCGTCTCTGTCCATATCCAACTCTGCCAGGCTCTGGGCAGACGGGATGGCAGGGCCAAGCAGGTGCTGAAGATCCTGGTAGGACAGTTTTCCTTCGGGCCCCCGGCCCATCCTTTGAAACAAATCCAGGAGATCTGTGGAAACAAGGCACTTCATTATCAACAGCACTCGGCAAAACTGGCTGTAGGGGAGTTGCTGTTCAGTTCTTCGGTCGTGGCCAGCCCTTTGGGACCTCATTTGAGGTTTTCTTGGCAAAGACACTGGAGAGGTTTGCCATTTCCTTCTCCAGCTCATTGGACAGATGAGAATCTGAGGTCAACAGGGTGACGTGCCTTGTCCAGGGTCATACAGTTAGCTAGGAAGTGTCTGAGGCCGGATTTAAATGAGGTCTTCTTGATTCTAGGCTCCATTTACCGGGCTACTAGCTGCCTTTCATTGCATCTGCTCTAGACTTCACTGCAAAGCGAAGAGACCTGAAAGGCCATTTGGTCAGGAAGGCTGACCCAGGTGCTCCGCTTAGGGCAGGGAGAGGGTGACAATGAACGGCAGCTCCTGTTTCTGCATGAAGTGACTTCTTTAGCTCAGAGGGCCTCATCCTGGGCCACCCGTAGCCTTGAGGAGAGCCAGAGGCCCGTTTGGTAGAGACAACAGTGACTGACCTTCCTTCCCATCTGGCTAACGCCCTGTCCTACAGGCCTGTAGATCTGCCTTGCTGGCACGTGAGGGGACTGGAGAAAGGCTGAGGCTTGGCTAGGACAGGCAGGGGGGGCGCGAGAATGTGAAGGGAGAGCAAAGGTTGCCCTCCTGAGAAGAATCCTCCCCCACAGCTAGGAAGGGGCAAGTTCACCAGATCCCCCTCAGAACAGAAATGGCAGCTGGCAGCCTCAGTTAGGAAGATGCTGGTCAGCTCCGAGGCTGCTGCCCCATAGTTCTGCTAAGGTTTCCCAGATGCCTCCTTAAAGCCCGAGGAGGAGGAGGAGAGATGCGCAGCTGCAAGGCGCTCCTCATCAGCTCCCGAGGGAGCACCAGGATAGGCTGCCTTGGCCACAGCGTCTAGGGCAGGAGAGATGCAGCTGGGTCTCTGTACTAGCCACTAGGGGGCGCCAGAGATCAAAATGACCTCAGCCCTTGGCTGGCTGTGGGGCCCAGGGCAAAGCACTTAACCCTGGTTGGCCTCCATTTTCCTCATCTGTAAAAAGGGATAACAACAGCACCTGCCTCAGGGCTGCTGTGAGGGCCAAATGAGATAACAATTGTCAAGCACTGGGGCCAGCGCCCGGCTCATAAAAGGTGCTGAATACCTGACCACCCCCCCCCCCCATCTGCTGCCTCCTCTGGGGCGCTCCCAAGGCTCAGGCCTATGACTCAGTGTTACTTACACAACGCCTGACCCCCCTACTTGGCAAGATTTAGCTGCTGACCTGCCACAAGCAAGTTCCTGGATGTCCACCATCCTGGTCCTCCCATGACCACACAATCCCCTTCCTCTGCTCTCCTGCCTCCTGGGGGCCCGCCCAGATTGCACAAGACCCCCCTGTGCTTCCTGGAAGGCTGAAAGGCTGGGCATGAGGCCAATGATTCTCAAACGAGTCCAACTTCATTCCAGATTTCAGTATAAAAGGGAGGGAGAGCAAATGTCCAGAACCTGTCTCTGGAAATGTAGGCCAGAGACCCCCAGAAAAAAGGATGGGAGGGCTGTCAGGTGACAGAAAGGATTATACTTAGGTTGTGGGCCCAATGGGGAACAAAAAGAAGGGTCCCCCAAAATAGGGAAGGTGGCCGCAGGAAGGAGTGAGCCCCCCAACCCAGAATGTATTCAAGAGGCTGTCTAGGCTTTGGAATCCCAGAAGCCTGGGGGGAGGGTCAGCCTAGAGCTGACATGTCTCACTCACTCACACTCAACAGTCAGTGACCCTCCTTGGATGTTTCCATTTTTTCAGCTACATGCTTAATTCAGCATTAATGGGCAGATGAAATCCTCCACCATGGGCAGCATCAGCCCTTCCTGAAGACCCCCAGAGCTGGGGGAACCCACCACCTCCTCCCCGGCAGGCAGACAGGGTCAGGACATGGACTCCAGGCTCTGCCTTGGCATCCTGGCTGCCCTCCTCTGGAGGCTGTCCATCCCGTCACTGTCCTTACACCTGAACACAACAATCCAGCCATAGCTTGAGTAGGCCAAACAGTCCAGCCTCAGGCCTGGGACGCCTGCAGAGTGGCTTAACTGGACGGTGCTGACCCAGGCCACTCTGCTGTACCTCTCTCCAGCCGAATCAGGAATGAGCCCTCTACCAGGGATGTTGGAGATGCAATTTCTGCACTGGGGTGGTGGTGGACTGAGTGACTTTTAAGGTCTCTATCGGGGGGACTCTGTCCATCAACAAGCATTTAGGAAGTTCTCACAGTGCTACAAAGGAAGGCCCAGGGCTTTCTCCCCCTGGAGCACTCCTGTGCCAGGTGGCTGGCCCCTTCTCCCATGGGCATTCAGGGTCTCTGTTCTGGGGCTGGGCCCAAGCAGGCCCTGCTTCATTCCTCTCTCCGCAGCCTGGGCTGCTGTGCCTCTCCCTGGTCCCCCTTTGGTTCCTATTAGAATGGAAGTCCCTGGAGGGCAGGGCCTGGTTCTTTCTGCTCATATTTGTGTTTCTATCACTCAACACAAAGCTTGGCACAGAATAAAAGCTTAAAAAGTGCTAGCTGTCTGCCAGCCAAAAACAGCCCCTGCCTTCAAGGGGCTCATATATTCAGGGAAGAGAAAGCATATTAATGCCCGGGCAAACGAGTTCTCCCACAGAGGCAATGGGGTGATTGCCAAGTCTTACACTTGGGTCCTTCCTAAGGGCATGGGAAGGGAGAGCCCCTTCTCTGTTCTTTTTTCTGGAGGATTCTGTTCCATTCTGAGCAATGATTAGCTAGAGCATGTCCTGAGGAGGGCAGCCAGGAGGAAGAAAGTACCTTCAGCTGAGACCAACCACCTCATTTTACAGGTGAGGAAACTGAGGCCCAGGGAGGTTGCCTGAGACCACGAAGGTACTAAGGAACAGAAGCAGAATTTGAAGCCAACTCCCCTTCAGTGGCTCTTTCCACTGAATCACATAGCTTTTTGGAGGACAGAATTAGGGACAAGGCATAGAAGTGGAAGCAAAGATATGGACTTGATTCAAAGGAAACGTTTCTTAATGCTTTAGCTATCCCACACTGAGATCAGCTGTATTGGCAGTAGTGGGTTCCCTCTCCCTAGAGGTCTTTCTCTGAGTCATGGACCTGGGCCGTCTTCTGGAGGATCCTTAAGAAGGTCCATATGGAAAGGGGCCTCTCATCTTATGGGTGGTGTGGCATTATGAGGAGGGTAATAATGATCCAAGGTGAGATCTGCCAGGTCCTCTGATTTGATTTTTCTAAGGTTCCACTGAGATTCCATTCACATACTCTTGGCCCACTTTCCAAAGCTCCTCAGCCATGCCCCGACCACTGGAGCCAGCTCTCTCAGACTCACCTGTCAGGCTGGAAATTCCTGGGATGGAGACAGGTCTCAGATGGGCAGCTTTCTCCCCCTGGGCTCCAAGAGATCGTGGGGAAAACTTTGGAGATGCTGATGGCTTTAATGCAGCACTCTGTGTTTTCCCTGAAACAGACATACATAGGAGAATTAATCTTAATGACTGACACCAAATTAAGCTGGTATGGAAAGTCCCCTTTGGCATCACCTGCAAGGGGAAGGCATTAAGTGCAGTAACAAATTCAAAGGAGGGAAAATAGCATGACAAAGGGCGTGTGCATTGTGCCGCCAGAGAGACCTGACACTAACAACACTTAGGCTAGGAATCAGAAAAAGTCTTAAGGGGGCAGCTAAGTGGCACAGTGGATTGAATGCCAGGCTTGGAGTCAAGAGGATCTGGGTCCCAATCTGGTCTCAGACACTTCCTAGGTATGTGATCCTGGGCAAGTCCCTTAATCTCAATTGCCTACCTCTTCCTGGTCTTCTGCCTGGGAATAGTAAAAATTAAATGATAATCTCTAATAATAAAAATATATTTTATGGAGGTTTATTAAGGATCATTAGAAATCCAGGAATAAAGAGGATAGAAAATAAAAACCACATGTCCATGGCTGGTTAGCCATTTTCAAATTTTCCCCAATCACCATCACTGCTGATGCTACATCATGCAAGAAGAGAGGATGGGGGAGGTGTTACTGCCAGTCAAATACCAATAATGTGATCTCGGCCACGTGGAGACACAGGAGAGATTATAGGGAATTCTGGGAAATATCAAGGACTTCTGGGGAATGAAGTCTAAGGTTCAAAATCTCCATTTATACAGAACTATATTGATTCTCGGACAGAAAGTAAGGATTAAAAAAAGGTCTCAAAGGGAAACATGAAAGCTAGATGGGCTCTAATGACCAAAGATGTTGACCTGTGAGCTGGAGAAGAAAGGGAACAAAGAGGGCTTGGGTCATCCACTGTCTTGAGAAAAATCCCTCCCTCTATTCTGGTCTCCTAGAACTCATCTGGGGTTTGCTTTTGCTCTCTTCTTCCTCCTCTAAGGATAGAGGACCTGGAGTAACCCTAGGCACAGCAACTAGGGAAGTGAAATCCCAGGAAAGCAGAGAGATAGGAGATGAGCACCAAAGGATGTTGGGATGTGAGGGAGGGAGTCCCTGTCATTGCCAGTGGGAGAATTATGACTTGTGGGAATGGAGCAATCAGAATGGACAGTCAGGTCTTTAGGCTGCTGGCTGGTGAGTCTGACTCAATCCTGGAGCCCATCATGAAAAGGGTTCCTTAAGAGTAAGTCATGCCAGATGGAGTGGTCAGATAGGGAATGAATGCTCGAGCAGAGCACCTGACAAAATATCTCTATATTCTCTCTTGGGGATGCTGATGGATCAATGCAGGTTCCATAAGGGGACAATCTGGCAGATGTGGAATGCACAGAGGGACTGGGTCTAAAGAATGGGACCAAATGGTTGGAAAGTGATCTTGGGGAGTATACTGTCCAAAATCGTAATTTAAGATCAGATGTTTTTTGAGGGCTCCTTCTCAATATCTGCCAACTACCCTTTCCTCCTTGGTTTCCCTTTACTAGGTCTTCATCAGTGCTAGTAAGGGAGTACAAAGAGGAATGGTCAGATGAGTAGGAGAACCTAGAGGGAAGAATGGCATCTTACTGGTGACCTCATGCTGATGACCTTATCAATCCCCTGGGGTGAGGTGAGGCAGGGGGAGGTGCAGGAGTCTGGCATCCTTCCTCATCATGCTGTGGGTCCAAGGATCCTCTCTACATTTCTAGTGACACTCCAAGTTGAACCTCTTTCCTGAGCTCCAGTCTAGCAATTCCAACTACCTCTTGGACACTGAAGCAAGTGTCCCACTGGCACTTCCAATTACAGAACTGTCCTCTTTTCCTTTCTTTCTAACTTTCCAATCACCCTAGGTCACAACTTTGGGGTGGTCTTGGCCTGCCCCCACCCCTGTACCCCACCAAGCCCAACTTTTACTCATTCTTTCTAGTTCGGTGCATCCTGCATTGCACTCCTTCTCCCCAACTCCTCACTGGCCTGCCCACTTTCTCTAGTCTGTCCTCTGCTCAGCTGCCAAAGTGTCTTCCTGGGCATGCAGGTCTGGACACAGTTCCACAACCCTGACTCAGGAAGCTCATTGGCTTCCCAGTACTGCCAGATCAAATAGAAACGAGTCTGGCACAAAGTGACACAAGTGTGTCTCCTTCCAGACTCATTAATTACCCTGCTGTGTCTACTGGTCCAAGGCTTAGGCTGCAGCAGTAGTGCAGGGCTGAGACATTGGGAAAACTTTCTGGTGCTACTTAGAGCTTTCAAGTCATCTGATGAGGTGGCTGCTGAGTTCCAGGGCTGCACCCAGCTCGGCATGTCTGGAGATGAGCTTTAGAAGGGAAACCTAAAGATTCACTTCCCTGGAAGTTTGCAAGGAAAGGGCAGCCAGCTATCTTTCAGGATGGGCCAGGTAGGGTCCTTTTAAGAAGCAGGGCAGGACAGGAAGAGAAGGTGACCCCCACCTGTAGTCACTGGTGACTTTTAGGAACACTGAGGTTTCCCATCAAAAAATGGTGATCCTGAAACACTCACCCATAGCTACTCCTCGAGCCAATTTTCTGTTAATAATTAATGGGTCCAGGAAATTCCACCTTCAACTCAATAGGTCTTATTGACCCTTACTAGACGCTAACTTTCATTGAGAGAATCTTTTAATCTGGTGCAGGTGCAATCAGGGGTGCTGATAGGTTGCCCCCCTCCCCCCCACCTCTCCTGAGGCCTACCTAGACTTCAGGAAGCATTCTGAAGGGATCTTGGACTTGCTCACCTTCCTCTGAGTTCTCAGGGGGTCTGTTGGGTTCCGACTTGCCTGTGAGAGCATTTATCAGCTGTACCTTCTCCCTC
The DNA here is from genome assembly GCF_027887165.1 of Monodelphis domestica. NCBI lineage: Eukaryota > Metazoa > Chordata > Mammalia > Didelphimorphia > Didelphidae > Monodelphis > Monodelphis domestica. The sequence goes on along the minus strand of NC_077228.1, from coordinate 31,268,859 downwards.
AGCTTGGATGCCTGGGAGTTTGGGCTGTCTTCTTTCTGCCCCAAATAAAGATTAAAATAGGTTTATAGCAGAGTATATACAACTAATATACCAGAAGACAAGACTGCTATTCCTAAAACTTGAAAGGTTCTCACCTATCACATGGAAAAAAGGATTCAGTTTGGTCTGCTTAGCCCCAGAGGGCAGAATTAAGGAAAATCGAACAAGTTTTTACCTCTAGGTATCACATATATTAAGGCCTCCTAATAAGGAATTCTAAGAACAGACTGATGAAATGAGATGACCTGGGCTAGAGTCCCTGTATTGTCATTTAATTGAGGTGTGACCCTGAATGTCAGTTTTCATCTTGGTGTGCACACCTGCCCCCTGCAATGAATCTCCTCTGATCCTCCTTACAACAACCCTGGATGTGATAGCAGACAGCTGCAAATTGTAAGGGGCCATATGTTCATGTAAGGTTTTACCACCTAGATCTGTGTTGGAGAACCTATGGCATGTGTGTTGGGGTGTACTGAAGGGAGCTGCTCCCCTCCCCATCTCCATGCCTGCCTGAGTACATTTCTCCCATCATCCACCCAGCAGCCCAATGGGAGTGCTTCCTCCCTTCCCTGACTGGAATAAGGTGGGGGACTCACATGTGGCATGGGTTGCACTTTGAGCACTCAGTCTCTAAAAGGTTCACCATCACTGGCCTAGATTATGGGAGTTCACAGGAAGGAGAATTCATGTCTGGCTAGGGCTGAGATAGAAGAGCCAGACCTCAAGACGACCATTCTCTCCTGGATGTGGGTATTCTTGGCAACAGTGCAGATTGCAGCCCATTCTGTCTACTCCCTTACTCCAGGGCTTCTTCCACATTCTCTTGGTGCTGGGAGGAGAGCTGTGGGACAACTGGGGTGTGCTTAGGTGTTCCTTGGCCTCAATGTACCACCTGCTCTTCCATTCAATTGGTGACATCCTCTATACTTCCTGGTTTGATGGGTGTGTTCACAACCATCACATGTCTTTCCACTGCCAGAGCGAATTCTTCAGAAGCTTCAGCCTATCATGGACCAGAAAGGCCGGTCTTGGTTTCTGGAAGGGCCCGGGGGTCAATGGTTCTTGGTGACTGAGGCTCTTTCTCAATCTTTGGGGCTGAGATACCATTCATGGCATGACACCTCACTGTGGGGCCTCCTGAAGGTTCTGCCTTGGGCCCTCTCATCTTTTGGTGACCTCAGTGTTTCTCCCTTCAACTGCCTCCTATGTAGTCCAATTGTACTCTGCTGAACTGCAGTCCTCTATCTCCATCCACCTACTGTGTTCTGAACCACAGCCAACTAGCTTTTGGTGCCTCCTGTGTCTGAGGTGTTGATGGGCTCAGTATCTCAGACTCTGCTATTTCATCCAAGAGGACTCAGGCTCTTTTTTTCTCAAATTTTCCTTTTACTATTGAGGCCTCTGTCATGTTCCTAGTCACCTAGTCCCCTGGTCTGGAGACCCCCTCAATGCTATCCTCTCCCCATTTCTTTATACACAATTAGCTATAAAATCCTGTTGATCTTGCCTCCCCATCCACCTTTATAGCTGGTCACTGGTCTCTCTCTGCCTCTAGGGGCTCCCCAACACCTAGCTCCTAAAGCATATATCAATTCCTGCCATTTGCCTGCTTAATGGCTCCCTATATTAGCTCTTCAATCCCAGATTCCTATTCCCACTTAACAAGTTGGCTCTGGTCGGCCCTTCTACAATCTCTTCACTTGCTCTTTGGTCTAGCCAAACTGGCCGTATTTATACTTCTAGGCAGCACCCACAGTCTCCTACCTCAAGGCCTTTATCCAGGTGGTCCCACATGCCTGAAAGGTACTCCATCTTCTCCTCCAGTTTCCTTCAAAGCCTAGTTCATGAGAATGTGTGCTCTCTGAGAGGAGGGGCTGTGTTGGCCTTTGTATCCACAGAACACAGTAGGTATTTAGTATCTGCTGATTGTGGTCTCCCACGTGAGCTGCTCTATGAAATCTTTCCTGATCTCAAGTTCCAGTGCCTCACCTCCACAGTATTTGTATTCATTTTAAAAAATTCACATGGTGTTTTCCTGATGGAATGTGAGTTCTTTGAGAGCACACTTATCTATTTTGGTATGCTTAGTGCTGAGACTGCACTAAGAGATTAATAAATGCTTGTTCACTCCTGCAGTGCCCCTCTTTCCCTGTTCCCTGAGACCTTCTAGCACACTCCTGAATTCAGGGTCCAACTCATTTTCCATCTCCAATGTCTGAACAAGATACAGATCAATACCAATGGCCAAGCTCTCTCTTTTGCCCATCCAAGTGCATGCCCCAGTCTGGAGGATGGATGTATGTTATTCATCTACAATGTTATGGGGCTTGGGGCAGTCAGGCTTATGTCCCCTGGGAGGAAGAACATCTGGAAGGCATCATCATCCCTGTTACTTGAATGCCTCACTGGATATCTTCTACAAAACATCTTCAACAAGCATAGTTTATTACACAGGGTTCTTGTCACACCCATAAAAGATTATTACAAAATGTTGACACAGATAAGGAAGAAGCCATGTTAGAGAAGAGTTGATATAATGGAGCTTGACTTGACCAAATCGAAGACTTTTTTTTTAGTGCTCAAAAACTTCAGTGCAATGGGATCTTGTCTTCCCTATAAAAGATATGGTCTAATGTGGAGTATTGTATTATGGAGTCCATAATGATTGTATTATGATGGTAAAGTGGGCATATGGACACTGGTGAGAGGTCCTTGATATCTTCCCCTCATGTAAGATACCTTGAGGGTTAAAGGATGAAATCCAGCTCTAAAAGGGCTTCTCAAAGGAGTATAGATGGCACCCTGAATATCGACTGCCCTGCTTGCCACCCACTATAACCATGGGTGTGAGGATGTTCGTCTCTTCTGGAGTTAAGGTCTAGTCAAACACATGGATGATCTCCAGGATACTGGAAGGAGTTATGCTCTAGGAATAGAAATTGTTTCATGTTGGATTTGTCAGCTGAGGAGGATCTGGGCCAACTAGAGGACTCTACCACTTGAACTGGCTCTGTAGAGGGAAGCGCGCACAGGGGACAGAAGGATTTAGCGTCTGCTACTGGCTGTGAGCGCTCAGTCTAGGCCAGGTAAAGGTGGCATGGTAGTCCCAACCATAGCCAGGTTAAGAATGTTGTCAATCTGGTGTCTGTTGAAGTTGACAAGCTCCATGGCTCACCAGCTTTTTGGACACCATTCTTGCAGCACCTTCCAAGTCTCCCTGTAGTGAAAGGGATCAGAGTACACTGTGCCATCAATGTTCTTGGGAAAGAATTGAACTTTACCTAAAACCTAGAGGACCAGAGCATGAAGTAGAGGTTCAGATATTGGAGCTGGAGCTGGGAGCTGGCCAAAGTCTTCCTGAGGATGGGCACCATGTCCTCGAGGTCACAAACACCTTTTCCCAGGCCACAGCCTTGCCTGACCTGACACTCCACTGATCTCGATCTTATTGCTATAGATGGTGGCAGTCGAGGTGGCATTTTCCAATGTTGGGCATAGGCTCAACACCTATTCAGGTTCACTCTTGCATGTGCCTGGCCCCAGGAGAGGCATCTTCTCTCCAGCATGGAGAATGCAGGCCAATGCTGTCATGGCTGGAAGCTTGATTGTGGCCACTTTCTGGTCCATAGCCTTGCCTTAGCTGTGTCCCTCCCTCTCCCACTGTGCATCTCCCTCTCACTATATGGTTTCTCCAGGATGCTTCTGACTTGTCAAAAAGCATGCCTGAGATGGTACTGGCTTTCCTGTCCTGGATGGGAAAAAGATGGCAAGATCCACTCCACCTTTTATCTTCTTAATGCCCTTGTAGATCCACTAATGACACTTTACTCCCTAATTCAGGCAAAGGCATTCTAGGCTTTTAAGGGAACAACTGTGCTGAACTGGGGCCTTGCTTGTTCCTTTGATTCCCCTGGGCATCTGTCATTGTGGTCTCTCTTTCAAGTGGGGAAAAGATTTATACAAATAAATAACTTTTGTGTTCATGCCTGTACATAGACAGATGTAAAGAAGCAGTCAGAAAAGGCAAGGAAGCTTTAAAATAGCAGTGGCCAAGATGTCACCGAGCACATGGAATTAGCAGCACAGACTTCTCCCCAGCTGTCTTGAAGGGCATTTCATCTGCATTCATTCCATCTGAGCCTCCCATATGGTCAGTGTGTGTATGTAGGAAGCACTCTCTGAAGCTTAGTCACTGTGGAAGAGACAGCAAGCATCCTGACCAACTTTTCCTTCCTAACACTCAGGGTTTTAGGAAATTCTCAAAGATTCTTTATAGATCCTTTTTTGGGAAGAATGAAGGAGGAGACAGGTTGTAGGACAATGGGAAGTTGGTCAGAGGTATGTGATATGTGTGTCCATTCAGACTGAGTAGTGATGACATGATTTAGAGAGGAATGATACCTTTAGTTATTGCCATAATGGAGGAGGGCCCAGCTATTTACTTGGGGTATATGGCTGCTCTGTCTGACTGCTAATGGAAGCAATAAGTTGAAGGCCCAGGAGTATTGCCTGCCTGTTTCTTTTTCTCTAGCTTCTCTTCCCTTACCTTTTGGATGTGGTCTTCTTCCCCATCTGTCCTAGGAGAGTCTCTTTTTAGAGAAGTAGCTCCATCAGCCATCTTAAACATGAAGGGAGAAGGAAGAAGGAGGAAGAAGAGATTTCTTTAGGTCAGACATCCTTCTGGATCTCAGTTATGTTCATCTGGAAGGCTGGAGAACACTTTCATGTGGACAGCAGAGAAAGGGGGCAAGGTCATGGAGAAGTGGCATTTCAGGGATGGCTTCTACCAGGAGTCTGTCCCAAACCTGAATATGCTGATACACAAAAGCCCTGTGTCCTTCAAAACAAAGTGGGATGTGCCACTGACTGGGCCCTTATCAGATCTCTTCACCAAAGGAAAGAGGAGTCAGGTTTCACCCTAGGCCCATAGATAGACTATCCAGCTTGCCTTGCTTCCTCTTTGGTCTTCAAGAGTCCCAAATGGGCCTTTTCATCTTCTCAACTCTTCACTAAATGACAGTCCTAAATAGGGCACTCCTCAATTCCCAAGAGAAAAGGAGGCTGGTTAGAGCATTGGCCAAGGCTGGGCATTGACTTGGAAGGAAAGCCTGAATCCAGTTTTCCCCAGGACTAGGGCTTCTTTGGACTCTAGGGCTCAGGAGGTCTCTGTTTTGTGATGACTTAGTCTGTGGAGACATGGTTTCCTGTATTGAGCCTGCCTGGCTTTGGGCATGTTTATGGAGACATTATGAGTTCTCTGCAGGGCACTGACTTTAATAGGGCCTACTACAGAACCACTTACATGCAGGTGATGCCTGAGGGAGACACAATGATGATGTTATACTTAGCAGAACATATTACCTGCGATGAAGACAACATGGTGTGGTAGAAAGAATGCCAGTCTTGGAGTTAGAAGACCAGAGTAACTAGTTGTTTGTCCCTGGGCAAGTTCTGACCCCTCTCTAAGTCTCAGTTTTCTGCTCTGTAAAATGGGGAGATAATAATACTTGTATTCCTCATTATAGGGGTAGTTTAAGGATGCTGTGCTTCATTTAACCTTAGGGAATGTGATTATTCCTGAGGGACAGCACTGCAAAGGGGAAGGAGCCCAGGTTCTGAGGTCAGGAGACTTCCTGGTTCTGCTCTATACTAGATCTATAATCCTGGGCCACTCCTTGCCCTCCAGGGAGCTTCATCTCTTTACCTGCAAAATGCAAAGCACAGTTCTTGAAACTCCAACCTCCCAGGCTTTTGCCTTTGGGAGTGATTTCTGCCTCTATGAAAGGAGGGGTCCATGCTGATGACCATTAAGGGATTTCTCTCTCAGGTCCCCCATGGTTCTAAAGGCCTAATGGCCTTTCTACCATCTACAATGCCACAAAGTTGCCCAGACAAGAGGCATGACCATCCTCACTGAACGGGAGCCGGCCGTGGAGAGTAAGGGCACAAGCAGCAGGTTGGAGCGGCTTGACCTCTAGTGAGTGCCCTTTGTAGGTACCCTTGGGTTGGTCATGTTTTCTGTAACTGACTTTCCTCATTTGTAAAATGGGGGTGGTAACTCCTATTCCACCCACTTCACCACATCATGAGGAGTGCATGAGACAATGGATGGGAAAGTGCCATGCAAATGCCACGCTGAGTGACCGTGGAATCTGGGCAAAGCCTGAGTGCAGCCACGAGGACATGGCACACAGAACACATCATGAGGACCTAGACGTTCTTACCATGGTGAAGGCCAGGTTCTCTCTCTTTCCTAACTTGTTCAGAGCCACCAAGCTGCTTTCTATGGAGTTGACTCTCTGGGTCAGATTCCTGACTGTCCCATCCATCCCCAGAAGCTTAAGGTCATTCTGCCTCTGGTACCCCACGAGGGTATTGTTGACCTCTTCTAAAGAGCTCTGAAGATGCAGGACGTCCTAGAGCAGAAACAGAGCATATCGTGGATTCCCTGCAGCCTGCTGGTGGGGTTGAGGAGCCACAGTTACATCACATGGCTGGCTGATGCTGTCCCCTCCCCATTTGTGGCCAGACAGCTCATGAGTCACTTGAGCCCAAAGACCAGAGCCCTTGGAAGTGATTTTTCAATGTTTGCCTCACTTGCTGGCAGCAAAGCTCACTGGATCATTACTGTAGAGGCCTCTTTAGGTTACTTTCTCAGAACAATACCACCTCAGGAATGTGCATTCTTCCACACAAGTTCCCCTGGCACAGATCCCTATTTACAGGGACTGGTTAGTCTTGGCTTAAAAAGCTACTGAATCTGAGGACATCCTAGAGCAGACTGAATCTAGGGGCCCACTGGTCCCTCTCTCTGGATGCTTCTGAACCCAATAGCTAACTGTAGGATTTCTTCCTCTTACTCCTGTGTGCATTTTATATCCTCACCCCCTGTCTTAGTATCAATTCTAAGACAGAAGAGCTATAAGGGCTAGGCAATTGGGGTTAGGTGACTTGCCCAGGGTCTAGGAAGGTCTGAGGCTACATTTGAACCCAGGATCTCCCCACTCCAGGCCTGGTGCTCTATTCACTGTGCTACTTTGCTGCCCATGAGGCTAAATTTTTTGACAACTGGAAGAGAAAGGAGGTTTATTAATTTTGGCTCAAACTGGAAGAGAAATTTCTGAATGGACTTGCCATTCATTCTAATTGCTCTAACCTGCTCAAATTCTTAAGAGTGCTAAATCCCTTTCATCTGCTGTGGTGATTCTAGGGCACAAGGGGTGAATGCAACTGAAAAAAGGTATTTATGCTCCAGATCCACAAGCGGGAACAAAAGATCCATGCATTCCACAGAACAGAGCAGGTGCTACATTAAATGCTGAGCAGCAGTGGGCTGACCTCTGTGGGCAAAAATCTGAGCTGGTGCCACAGGCAAAATCCAAATGGTTAACTGTACCTCTCCAACTTGGGGGGAGGTGTCCTGCCGAAAGCACTGAGGTGGGGGCAACAAATACCTGCTGGAAATTTTCTCTTTGGCTTTTCCCGGCTAGGCCTGGGGCCATGGAAGGTGATGGAGTGGCCATGATGCTCTCGCTGGTCTCCTTTGAGAAGTGCTGGATCTAATTAGAGGAATGGAAGGGATAAGAGGCCTGGATTGTGAAGGCCTTTCCCTTTGGGGCACTGCAGGGACAGGTCAATAGTCAGCAAGCGCAAGAGAGCCCCTAGCCTAGATGTTGAAAGCCTCAGGTGTCCTAGCACTCCCAAAGGCACCAGGGCCTGGGCCTGGCTGAGGCTTTAAAAGGGCCTTGAACAAAACAAGCTGATGTTCTCTCCCAAGAGGGGCTCACAGATTCCTCCCACCCCCTGCTCTCCAATCCTTGTTTCATTCACACCTGGGAAGGCAGTGCAGACTTGGAGTCAGGAGAACATGGGTTTGAATCCCGCTTCCAACACTTACTAGCTTGCCTGATCTCAGCTGAGCAAAGCATTTAACCTTGATGAGCCTCAGTGTCCTCACCTTTAAATACAGGGCTGTCCTCTGGCTCAGAATCTACAACCTTGCCACCATTCCCTGTATCTATACCTCCACTGCATGCTACCTGCTCATTTCTGATCCACCTTGAAATCCCAGCTCAAATGCTGCCTGCTCTGTGGGCCTGCTGCCCCTTCCCCTGCCCCAGAGAGCACAGTGCAGGGGCCTGAAGGCTCCTGTGGGGCAGGCAAGGCCTGGTCCTCCTCTCCCTAACCCCCTGCCTCCTCCCCAGCCTTGCCTGTCCACACCCAGGACTGAGTCAATGTTTGTTGTTCCTGAGGTGGTGTCATCACTGTCACTGCTTAACTTCTGCCTCCTGTAAGCTCCATGTCCCCAAGGCCGGTTCTCCTGGAGTCAGCTGGTCAAGCTCTGTGTCTCCTGACCACAAGCGGAGTTTTCTACATGGATTCCACCTTGGCTGCCTCCCCTCCCAGGGCAGGTCTGGAAGAGACCCCTCTGCACATGCTGGTGCCTTGGGGAACCATTCCCACACTTCCTTTTTCAGGGCTGGGCACAATCAAGAATTCCAATTTTGACCCACATGAGGCCTTCCTGGCCTTTCTTCTTTCTTCTAAGTGTTCATTATGCCTAAGCTTTGATAAAGAATAGAAGAAAGGACTAGGGGAAGGGCCTCAGAGAGGGACAGAGATGAACCCAAGGGCCTGGCATGGAAGTGGTGGCAAAGGCCCTCAGGACCTCCTGCCAAATGCTGGCCTTTGGGGGAACAAGAGAACCAGTCACTTTGATTCTCCTGTAAGGGAAGAACTGATGGCATCATCAGGGCAAGTCCCTCTCTGGCACTTCCCTTAGTGCCAAGGGTCCTTTGCCCATGGACCTCCTCAAAGGAAGAGAAGTTGAGGCTGAGCCTGGGGAATAGGCAGTGTCCCAGAGGCCATATCTCCTCTCAAATCTGCAGGAGACCTGAGTATAGGAGGGAGGATGGAAGTGGCAAGTGTTGGGAAGTGGGGAACTGGCATTATCTTCTGCAGAATGAAGGGGCTGGGTAATCTTATATTGGACAGTGGGGAGAGTGCTGAGCCTGGAGTCAGGAAGACTTGAGCCCATTTACAGGTTCTGACACTTACTAGTTCGGTGACCCTAGGCAAGTCACCTCACTACTGTCTGCCTTGTTTTCCTCAACTGTAAAATGGGGATAATAACAGCATCTGCTTCCCAGGGCTGTTGTGAGGATAAAAATGAGACAATAAATGACAAGTCTTAGCACAGTGCCTGGCAAACAGAACAGATGATAAATAAGTGCTTATTCCCTTATGCCCTCCTACCTCTGACATTCTATGCTTTTCCCTTGGATCATCCTTCTATCGTCTCTTCTTCCTCACCTTTTCCCTTCTATTTTTGCCTTACTAGCTAGCTCTCTGATTCTGGACAAAGCACTTTCTAGTTCTAGCTTTAAGCCATAGTTTCAGCATCTGTAGAATGGGCACAACCCTTGGTTCAGTCTGTAGGGACAGCACTTTGTAAACCTTGAAGCATTCCAGACATACTGTATATCTCAGCATCCAGGCTGAGGGCCTGGAGCCTAGCAGTCTGCTCCATTTGCATCACTCCCCCCTTCCCCCCACCTCAAGTTGGGCACTGGGGCTGGCTGGGCCTGGGCATCCTCCCTGATAATGGACTCCTGGCTCCCTGAAGCCCTATCCAGCACCGGGCTGGCCTTGGATGCCTTCCCTTTTCTCCTGCCCTCAAGTGTCACTGACACTCACTGTGATCCAGGCTACTGGAGCAGCAACCTGCTCAATGGGGTTAATCATTAACAATTCCACAACCATTCTAGTGGGGGCTCGGTGTAGACATAGTTGTGTTTAGTTTTTGCAAGTGGATAAATGTAGCTACAACATGAATCCTCTTTTTGGTGGAGAGGTGGGTTCTGATGGTGGGCTGGCTGACCCGGGGATTGGCCAGGATGGCCAGGTGGGCAGCCTCTGGGCTGGCTGATGCAGGGATTGGCCAGGTGGGCAGTCTCTTCTTACCATGTCATTCTGGAGGGTCTCGATGGTTTTCTTGTGCTCATCAACTGTTTTCTGTACGGCTTCCACAGCAAGGCGGACACTGTTCAAGGTGCTCCCGATGGAGGCCACACTCTGAAGAAAGAAGGTCGGTAAGTGTGACTACAAACGCTTGGGGAAATCCACAGAAAGCCTGGAGTTCTGTCTCCTACAGAATGCAGCAATCCATAAGCATCAGGCCACTTCACAGGCTTTCTTTTTTAAAAAGAAGGGTCTGGGGGCTTTTCCCAGGAAAGACAGATGCTAATAATATGCCCATGGCAGGTCATTTCTCTCTCTAGGAACAAGGGCTTGGGCTGGAGGAGCTCTAAGGCTCCCACTTGCTGCTCTAAAGCTAGGATGCCAGCTTAGCATTTGGAATCAGAAAGGAATGATTCTGTGGCTACTCTGGGCCAGGCACCTGCCATCATGGGCAGTCAGAGGGACAGAACTGATTGATACTGCCTGTCCTCTCTGCAAAAGCAATATCCTTAGGGAAGGAGAAGTTACTCTTGGTAGTCTTTGCTCTGTATTTATCGAGTTCACCCAGGTCATGCCTGCCCTTGCTCGTGCCAATCCTGTGGAGCCTTTGCTGGGGGTCTGGATAGGCTTCAGCTTCCTTGAAGGAAAGTCTGTGCCAAGGAGGCAGAATCCTCCCACAGTCTTTGAGCAGAAAGACTGCATGGGGGCCTCAAGGCAATCTAGAAAAGTCCGTTTTGGCAGAACTTTACCCCACCTTTAGTTCAGAATGCGGCATCCAAATTACATTTCTAGGTCAAATTACATTTCCAGAAGATCAAGGAATCTTGAAGGCCTCCGTGGTGTGCATTTAGGCAACTTTCAAATGGATTACTCAGTAAAGATACAAGAAATCAAAAAGTTTGCCAAGAGAGAACCCATCATGGGGGCAACACACAGCAAACCTAAAGGTTATGAGCCTCCAGAGACCTGGACTGGGTCTGTCTGCAGCAAATCAAGGCCTGAGCTAATGATACAAATGACTTTTGTGGAACCTCAAGGTCTCAGGGACACAGCCTCCATAGTACTCTCCCCAGTAGAGCTGGATTTCAAAGAAAAATGGCAAGAGCCCAAGCTCACAGACAAGAGTGGTCAGAGCCCTGCTTTACAGTTTACTGCCCTTACCTTCTGAAGGCCCTCAACAGTGGCAGGCAGGCTAATTAAATCTGAAGCTGATTTGATGTTGGTTTTAAGGTGGTTCACTGTGGAAGTCAACAGAGCAATCTGAAAAGACAGAAAAGTACATTTGGAAAACTTGATCCTCTTTTCAAGAATCACCAACCTTAGGCACTGTTGCCTCGTGCCTGCCCTCATGGGACATTTGCTTCCTGCCATGCTGGGAAGAGTTTGGAGAAAGCCAGCACCCCACCCAACCTCTCCCAAGGCTGAGGGCCTGTTGGAGCAGCCCAAGCACAACAATAGACTCTTCCAGTAGTCCTTGAACAGAAAGATGCAGTGGACCTCCACAAGGGGACCTGCAGGCATTTAGAAGAGTCTGTTTTGGCACAGAACCACACCCAGGAAAGGAAATGGGAATCTGAGGGCATTTTCACCCTGCTGACATAGGCAGGTACAGAGCTTCCTAAGTGTCTGTTGATTGATCTGTGCCCTAGAGATGATTCTTTAAACCCTTACCTTCTACTTTAGAATCAATACTGTGTACTGATTTCAAGGCAAAGGCAAAGACTAGGTAATTCCAAGGTAAAGACTAGGCAATGCAGGTTAAGTGACTTGTCCAGGATCACAGAGCTAGGAAGTGTCTGAGGCCAAATTTGAACCCAAGACCTCCTGCCTCCAGAACTGGTTCTCAATCTACTGAGTCACCTGACTGCCCCCATTAGAGATGATTCTTGAGGTAGCATGGTGGAGTGAGGTGAGCTGAACTTGAATTCAAATCCTCTCTCTGATACTTTTAGTTGTATGACCCTGGGTAAGTCAGTCTCTAACCCTCAATTTCCTCATTGGTAAATGGGGCTCCTAACAGTCCCTCCTTCTCAGGGCCACAGAGGTGCTAAGTTATCATTGCTGTTCAGGTCTTATTGAGCAGGCTCAGAAGCTGGGTTTGTGGCTTTGCAGGGTCCTAGCCTGTAGGGCTAGGGGGTTAGGACCCAGCAAAGGCACCTGCAGACTATTTCTTACGGTGCACTGTCAATGGGGTCTTTGGAGTGCTGCCTCCTGGGAGCCTCACTACCAGGCTATCCCCATGTCTGGGAGCCGGAAGGTTCTGCTGGAAAGACTCAAAGGCCTGAAGACAGAGGAGGTCAAGAGAAATGGACAGGGCCTGGTCTCAGAACTTCTCCTGACCTGGAGGCTGCTCCCTGGGGTGGGGGTGGGAGCGGGGAGGGGAATCTACAATATCCAAGGAATGACTCTGCACCCAGTGGGACAGGGCTGAGTCCAAGCACAAGAGGACTGAGAAAGGTCAACCGTAAGACAATAAAAACAATTATTACGCCCTACTGTGGGCCCGAAGGAAAACCAAACCAAAACAAACAACTGAATGAGGTAAGCAGTTAAGTGGAACTTAGAAGAAGGAGCACGATTGGGAGCAACGGAAGGGAAAGGAGAAGGTAAAGAAGGGAATCTAGGTCAGGGCAGAGAACCTAGTGAAGCGATGGAAAAAGTGCCAACACGGGAGGACACAATATGATTGTTCCAGGTACCCAGTCAATCAGAGGGTGCCCATTTTCTCCAAGCTTTTCCCCTGATCAAACACAAAGCTAGAATATAAATCACTAAGCAAAGTGGATCCCAGCTTCAAGGGGATGAGGAGGGTGTTGGCTCTTTGCTCGGCAGGCCCCCAAGGGACCAGACATCAAATGGGTCATGTAGGAGGCCAGTGACATCCTGGGAACACAAGGGTATCATCTCCCTCAAATGTAACACAGCTGCTGGGCAGGTCTACCCTTCCCTAGTTGTAGAGAATCTCCTGGCCCTTTGCATGCTGCTTCCAAGCTGCAGATCCTCTAAGGGCTTGCGCTGAGTAAACTGGAGCCTTGGAAGAAGTTCTCTAGCCATGAGATCCAATGTGGACACCTGTCTCTGGGGAGCACATGGAGGTCTCCTAGGGAAGCTCCCTCTGAAGCAGGCCTGGAGGGACAGGATGAAGCACAATGCTATTCCTCTGCCATTACTAGGGCTCCATGAATGGAAGAGCTGAAAAAGTTGAGCTCATTGAAAACATTTAAAGAAGGAAGGATCTTATAGCATGAGCCAAAGGATGAGTCAGCCAGAGCTGCTTAAAATAAGACTGCTGCACACATTACCAGACAACTCGAAGAGCACAAGTAAAAATAGCCACGGGGGTGTGGGTGATCACCTGCTAATATGTCATCCCTCATCTCTCACCAGCAAGTTGTTTCAACTGCTTCTACTTCTGCCCCAGAAAGCAAAAAGGGGCCTAACCCTGAGCTGACATGGAAAAGGCAATACCATCACTTGGGAAAACCTGCAGGGGGAGGCTAGAAGGGCAAGAAGGAAGATAGTCCAAAGGAGCTGATCTTGGACTTACAGACACCGAGGACATGCAGCTGAAGGGGCCTCAGATAGCAGGTACTCCAGAGAGTCTTAACTTGAATTTTTTGATCACTATTTCTTTACAACTGGTCTCCTTTGTAATCCAATTCATTTTGTTTTATACATTTAAAAACATAATTCTGAGGAGTTCATAGGTTTCACCAAGATACCAAAGAGGAGTGAACCACCCTGGATCTAGTCCTAGTCCTAGACCCCTATTTTACAGATAAGGAGACTAAGGCCCAGAGAGGTAAAGGAACAAGGTCCCACGGGCAGAAAGCTAAATGCAGGTGATGTGACTCCAAAACTAGGCTTCATCCTCGTCTGTCCAGGAGAGCACAGGGGGAGGGAAAAGGAAGGAAAGTTCTGCAGAAAGTCAAGGGAGGCTTAAATACATGAATGTTAGATTCTATGGACAAAGTGACACTCTGCTCTGGATCGGCACTGGGCACTCTGACCTGTGGTCCTCATTGCAAGGCAGGAGTGACAGCACATGCACAGGGCCCATAAGGTTTTCACACTATAGAAGAGCTTCTCCTCTGATCTGCTTCCAGCTCTGGGCTAGGCCTGGGCAAGAATCAAGGCTTCTTCTTCAGCATGGAGGCCTCAAAAGTTGTGTGTGGGGGGAAGGGGCAGGCCAAAGCAGGCTTGGGATTGCCCTCTCTCCAATTCACAGAGGGAGCTTTCAAGGCCAAACCAGCCAGGAGTTAAACTGGCCCAGTAAACCAGGCCCTGGTGAATAGTGGGCCTAAGAAACCAAAATGAAAACTGGAAAGCTGAGAAGCTCATTCTGAAGATCAGCTGAGACTTGGCTTTTCCTCCCTTTCATTTCTCTTCCAAATGACAATCTCAAAGGGAGGGAGAGCAGAAGGGTAGTAGGCAGTTGACAGGGAGGCCTCTTTCTCCTAACTTGGGCATATCTGGTCTGTATTTATGGCCAAACAAAAGGAATCATCTCTGGGGCCCCCAAACAAACTGAAGTCAAACAGATAGAACCAACACTCCCCAGCTACTGCTTTTTTTTTTTCACTCAGTCAGTTGAAATCACCTTCAAAGCAAGTCACCTTCTTGGGGACCCAGTGAGTCCCATGCACACCCAAAATCTGGGTACATTCTCAAGCCCCCCTTCAATACTATGAGCCAGAGGGAAGCCATCATCCCACTGCTTTGTAGCCCTGTTGAGGGACCACAGCTGCTGGCTCTATAAGACACCCTCAGGTCCATGGTGCCAGCCCCTTCTGACAAAACAAATCAAATTGTCTATACCACCCTCCCTTCCCCCCTTCCAAGTGCAACATTACAGCTTGGCTTGGAGGAAGGGATCAAGGGCAGCAAAGCTCTCCCTGCATTTGAGCCCAGGATTTTAATATTTCATGACTGAATCTCTGAGTTGGAAGAGACCACAGAGACCAGCTAGTCCAGGCCTAGACCCTGAGGCTATTTTAGTAAAAAAGGCAGTTTTTGAAATCCATGCAATAGAATAAGCTATCATTGTCTAATAAAAGGTCTGTTCATTGTATTCAGTATCTGCAGGGCATCTATCATTTTAACGATTTACTTTTATTTGGTAATTAAACTGCTCCAGGAAAGAACCCATAACTCAAGAGCTTCTAAACCCTACTAAGATATTTGGACCAGCAGACTGTTTGGTAAAAGCCTAAAAAAATATATGAACATTTTTCTCAGCAACAACTCAAATCCTAGTAAACATAGGAAGACTTGGGAAGTATTTAAACAGCATTTCCGTATGCTAGTTTATTCCCTGGTTTCTTGTATCCCAGACCCCAGGTTCTGCACAGGATTTTGTTTCTATGCCTCTGACAGGTCTACATCCAGGTGGCTGTTCAGGGCCAGGCCCTTTGGGGTGGGATGGATCTTTAGACCTACCATTCCACAGAAGGCCCTATGGTCCCTCCCAACAAAACCAAGTGGTCAATTCTGGGAAGTAGATGGCCTACAGGCCAATCACTCAAGGCAAAAGATAACATTATTTAATTTTATCTTCACTTTCCTGAATTATCCAGGTAAGAGGTTGTCTCCATGGCCCTGGGCCTTCTCTTTGCCAGGGGCAGGGAGCTCTAGAGCAGCAGAACCAAACCCCTTCTACCTGTTTGGTCATTTCTGTGATGTTTATCCAGACTTTGCTCAACCCCAGGTCTCCAGATTCAATCTTCTCCAGTTGCTTTTGTTTTCCGAGGAGTTCTTCATTTAGTTTGGGGATCTCTTGGAATGAGCTTTTCTGATTAGATTCCACTAAAACCAAAAACAAGAAGGATCAGCAATGCCAGCCAATAATCCCTGTGACCCAAAGATGAGAGGCCCTCTAGCCGCTTAAGCAGGGGTACAAGCACTGTTCTCTTTTGAGGAGCATCTCTTACTCTTGGGGAAAACAATACTGCTTACAAAGAGAAGAGGGTAGCTTATGTGGAAATTTGTTATTAAAATAAAGATAAAACGTAAAAAAAAAAGAGGAATGGGAGGCATGGAAGCTTCCAGTTCAGCTCTGCCACCTCCTCCCCTGAAGCCCCTGACCCCCCATACAACTTCTCTGTGTCTCAGTTTTCTGAAATGTTAAATGGGGGTAAATTTTGTCCTGCCTACCTCACAGGATCTTTGCAAGGACCTGATCTGATGAAATAACACCCATAGAAGCACCTTGTGCCATCAAAGTACAACCCAAATGTTAGCTGGAAACAGTTCAATCCTCCAAGTCTTCAAATGTGCACTCTTAACATCTGACATTTTATATTACACCGGCCTTGGACCTGGGACAAAGGTGGGGAGACTCATCCCTTTACCCCATGATCTGTCTAAACCTTTTCAGTCTTTTCTTAAGACCATAAGCCTCCATTGCAACTGGGCCGATACTAGTATCTGAGGGGACAGAGAGTCCATAAATGCTGAGAACCCCAACCAGCTCAAAGAAGATCTGGGCCTGGCTGGAGGAGGGGGTGGTGGGGAGGTGTTTATCTTGGGCATTGGGCTCTGGCCTTGGGAGTTATGAGACCAAAGTCCTCTTTGGTCATCTGTTCATAGAGGATCTGGGGCTTTAACAATCTACAAAGTAAAGATAGGCTATGGGTTGCAGCTATACTGATGGCTACTTAACATCTGCTCAACATTCCTTTTAAAAGGGAGAGAATGTTGTTTTCATGAATACTAGCTTGGAGCTCAAAATGAAAGGGGGGGCACAGAGGGAGGAAAGAGAAGAAAGGGGAGGGAGGGAGGGGGAGAGGGGGAGAGAGAGAGAGAGAGAGAGAGAGAGAGAGAGAGAGAGAGAGAGAGAGAGAGAGAGAGAGAGAGAGAGAGAGAGTGCACAACCAAAGCTTTGGTTTGTTTGATGTGTTGGCACTTTTTAAAGAGAACTTCAGGATTCACTGGGCCAGCACCAATGAGTTCTACAACTTTAAGTGATGGTTTTCCACCCAAATGGCTCTCAAACTAGCTGAAACAGACATCCACACACCCACACTGCCTTATCCTTTCTTATATGCCAGCATGTTCATTATTACGTGTTAGTTCTTACCAAACAAACTGCTATAAAAAGCCAGCCATTAATAGACTTTGAGGAAACACTTCGCCAAGGCTTCACAGGGAGTTGGAGCAAACTGGTAGAGAGGGGATTAGAAAATGTTCAGAGAAGCTAAATAAAGCACTCTACAAAGAAAAGTAAGGGGTAGGGGCAGGGGCAGGGCCATTTTCCATCACAGGATCCTTGCAAAGGACCTGATCTGATGAAATAACACCCATAGAAGCACCCTGTGCCATCAAAGTAGAATCCAAATGTTGGCTAGAAACAGTTCAGTCCTCCAAGTCTTCAAATGTGCTAGCCAGTGTGGCAGAGAAGGTGTGAGCTGGCAGCTGAAAAGGGAGCCTTGCTGAGTTCTGGTTACTCATCTGCAGCATTGTGAGCGCATGCCTCACATCAGGCTCCCTAAGCCAATGTAGCAATAATGTCTCTCAGGCAGGCTTCAATTGAGCAGAGGCTTCTTTCTTAATGTAAATTATGGCCAGTAAAAAAATCAATGACCAAACATTGATCAAGCCCTGATTATGTGCCAGGCACCATGTTATGTGTTGGGGACAAAGACAAAGGAGTTCCCCCCTCTAGAGAGGGTGCCAACATGCACACGGATTGGGGGAGGGCACCTTGAGGATCAGGGCAAGTTTCATGTAGGACACGGTGTGTATTTCATCTATAAATACAAAACTGTGGTACAAAAACAGTGATGTCCAATTCCTAATCTTGTGGCCCAAATGTCTGAAGTGGTTCATCTTCTGCTGCTCTAAATTCCAATGAAAACTACCCTATGATTTCAACCTATGTCGTTCCCCTCTCTTAAGTTCAGTGGCTCTATAAGCTTAGACAAGTCTCCTTCTAAGTTGATTCGAACTGGGTGCAGATCCCTCTGTAGCCCCCCACTTAGGGGGGATCTTGGACAGGTACATGTGCAATTTTTGAGATGGGCTTCTGAGATCCTATGGTTTGGAGATGAGGTATCACTAAGCAGTCACTAAGGCCAACTTCCTCATCTGATGGGATGTAGAAAGGATTTGCCCAAGGTAACAAAGGCTTCAGTATCAGAAGTGAGATGTAAGCCCAGGCTCCTTGGCTCTTTCCCTTGTCCAAGGCTGGTAGTTGTTGGGAAGGGTATCTATTGAATTAGATAAATAAACAGGTGTGACATCCAACCCCAGACACAGCAAACAGGCTGATAGATAACTGCCTGGCTAGGTGAGTGCTGGCCAGGGCACACTGAACCTGATCTGGAGCTGGCAGGGGGCTTTCCCTGAAGTGATGATATTCTCTTTTGGGTCCATGATAGAGTCAGACTCTGAATCACAAAAACTGAGAACTGGAGAGATCCTCAGTAGTTATCTACTTCAACCCATACACCAAAAGAATGCCCACTAGAACATATAGAGCAAGGGCACATCCAGCCTCAGCTTGAGGAGATGCATTCATGACTTCTCAAGGAAGTCTCTTCCACTACTGGACAGTTCTCACTGGTAGGGCATCCTTTCTGCCAGGCAGCCTGCAGCTTCTTGCCCCACTGCTCCTGGTCCTGTCCTCATGCCCTCTACCAAGGGCCAGCTCTTCAGATGTCTGCACAGTATTAGAACCCCCCCCAAGCCATTTCTTCTCCACGTTAAACAACCACACTTCTTCCAAGCAATCCTCATGTTGTAGACTGAGGGCCCTTCATCAACCTGGCTGTCTTCCTATGGAAACATTCCAGTTAGTCAGTGTCCTTAAAAGACGGCTTCCAGACTCAAACACAATCCTTTGTGCCATCTGACTAGGGCAGAGACAGACTCCCACTCCCCTGTTCCTGGAAGTTCTATTAGCCTTAATGTAGTTCAAGATGGCATTAGCTCTTTTGGCCAGTGCATTCTACTACTGATTCATGTTGAGCTTTGTAGTCTACCAAAACCTTCAGATCTTTTTCAGAACAGGTACCTATCCAAGCCCCTACCCTTATACTTGTGAGGTTGATTTTGGTATCCAAGGGTACATCTTTTCATTTATCCCCATGAAATTTCATCTTATTGGATTTAGGGCAAGGTTCTAGGGCTTGTCAAGATTATTTTGGAACCTGACCTACTCAGCTGGTATATTTAAGCAGCCCTTCCCAGCTTTGAGTCACCTGCAAGTGTGAGGAGCGGACTACCCATGCCTATATCCCCAGTCACTGATAAAAACTGAGCAGTACCGGCTCAAAGACAAGTCCCTGGAGTACTCACCTAGAGAACTCCTGCTCTGTGTTGATGAATCATTGACAATGGGTCTTTGAGTGCACACCTAACCAGTTCTGAACCCATCTGACTCAACTGTTGAATACTGTCTCTCCAACTTCATCAGTAACAAAGGAGTCACTCTAGTTCTTAGAAGAGACAACAGGATCTCCAGGGAAGGGGTAATGAAGAGACAAGCTTGTCACCTGGTCCTCAGAACTGTGTACAGTGCTGGGCTCTCAGAGATGGTGGCTGGGCAGGGCCCCTTCAAGTCCCCTTTGGCTTGGCTTCCTAAGGAAGAGGAGCCAGCCAGGAGGCACTCTTGTTAAATAAACAGGAGGAAATGTACCAAACAGGTCCCAATGACTAATTCATGAGCTTTCAACACCAAAAGCACCTCATGCAACATTGATGACTGGCTGCAGGGAAGATTCTGTAATGCAAGCTTAAGGAGTCCTCCTTGGTACTCCACCAATGTTACCTTGTTTATGCTAGGGAAACAGGTCATTCAGAGGCTTTTTCAGGCAAACACCCATACTCTCACCTGCTGGGTGAGGCTCCAGGGAGATGGGGGTGGGGGTAGCATAAGCTTGGCCAGGAGCCTGGAGAAGGCATTGCTTTCCAAGAAGGTTCCCCATTTCAGACCCCTAACAATATTTGTAAACAGGGGCTGGCTTTAGAGCTGGCTTGTACAGGTACTGCCTCCTTTTAGAGTATTCTCATCTTAGAGGAGTGCAGTGACCAGTAAGGGGCATGGAAGGGGTTGACAACCAGCCAAGCAAAAATCCCACTTTTACAAGAAGCCTTTTGTGATTCCTCTCAATGTTTGTGTTTTCTCTTTACAGACTATTTTCATTTATCCCATCAAGAACTTGTTTGTTCCTGGTTGCTTGTATATTGGCTCCCCTATGAGACTGAGCTTCTTGAGGGCAGGGCCTCTTCTGCCTTTCTTTGCATAGTACAACCTGCATATTTAGTACAGGGCCTGGCACATAATAGGTGCTTAATAAATGTTTCTTGACTGATTTCTTTTCATGGAAGGTCCTGAAGAGGAATAAACAATGCCTCTTTTTTAGGACTCACAGCCAAATGTCTATTCTGACATTCAGACAGAACTTGTTTATTAAAGTAGATTTAAAATCAGAAGCAAATGTTTTAAAGAAGATTGTTTAAGACCAAAGAGGGATGGAGGCCAGTGATTGTTGAGTTTTCTTTTGGAAACCTTAAACTCTTGCCTGACCCTGATCATCCTCTTCCTTCTCTTCTGATTTAATTCAATAGTCACTGATTAAGTGCCTACTGTGTGCAAGACAGTATGTGAAGTCCCTGGGAAAGAGGACAAAAGCCGTGCGTGGTACCTGATATGGAAATCCTTGTGGAAGCCTGTTTATGTGGGCACTGAAGACAGATGCCAAAGCTTCCCCACCTGTTTCCTTACCATTTGGAATCCAGCAGAGGCCACTGGCTTTTTTTTTTTAAATTAAAAAAAATTTTTTAAACCCTTACTGTGTATTGGTTACAAGGCAGAAGGCTAGGCAATGGGGGTGGTCAAGTGACTTGTCCAGGGTCCCCAAGCTAGGAAGCGTCTCAGGTCAAATTTGAACCTAGAACTTCCATCTCTAGGCCTGGCTCTCAATCCACTGGGCCCATCCAGCTGCCCCCTTCACTAGCTTCTTAATTAGACAAAGTGAAAGCTTGTGGTTTTCTCTGACTCATCTTCAAGAAGGGAACATATACTACCTTACAAGCAAAACACTCTGCCTGACAGCTAGTCCATCAGCATTTGTGCCACTTTACCACCATGTACCTATCTTATTCTAAAACCCACAAAGTTTAAAGAGAGGCAGGATACAAGGAAACTAACTCTCTTTGGTATTCATGAAGCACAAACCAAATCCCTGATGCCTCACTATGGCATGGAGGTACCCAGGACTATGATGGGCATGCTGGCAAAGAAACAACGGGCAGGCAGGCTCTACTTCACTGACAACATCTGGACCCTGCATCCCCAAAACAGCCAACCTAAATCTGGAGAATGGCTTATCACCACACAGGCCTGACCATCTGGCTCATTAATCTATGTACTGAGGCACAAAAAGGTTACAATTGGAGAGGAAGCAAGAATCATCCCGTCCTATGCAATCACAGATCCCTAAAGTTTTGACTAACCCTAAACATAGCTGGCAGTTAGTAGTTGTCCCATTCTTGGACTGATGCACACCAGAACCACTACCAGCTGGCCATGACATTCCACCTGGCAAAGTGTTAACTCAAAGTCCAAATCCCACTCCTTCATAAATGGATCCTACCCATGGATAAGGAAAATGGATCAGATAGCTCCCAGGAGAACAGTAACAAGTCTCTTGAACCCCTCACCTGAGTAAGATCTCAGAACCTGGGTCACCATGCTCTCCTCCAAGGATGGTCCACTGGAAGCTTCATTAAGGGCTAGCTATTCTGGGGACAGACTGGGAGCCTGAATGATTATGGAGAGCAGAAAGAGAAAAGGGGCTGGGCTAGAGGTGTTAGCATTTTCTTGTGAGCCCTGTGAGTCTTGGTGCCAAGGGCTATCTAACTGTGGGCAAGCTTAACTCACTTGGTTTCCTTATACAAGCAAGTTGTCAAGGGTAGTTGTCAAGCATGCTAAATGGTTAGTTTACAAGTGGCTGGCTCACAAATGAATCAGGTAGCTTAAATACTATCTTGGCGGTTTAGTGTTCCCCAAAAGATATTTCTAGACTATCTGATGACAAGATAAGACAATGGGAAGATACTCTGCAAAGTTGCAGGTTGACAAAGAGGAGAAATATCCTCACCAGGAGGCCCCTCCCAGAGTGGGTGGAGGCCCACCCAGAAGCCACAGGTCCTTGATCTTGAACTAAGGACCATTAGGAAGGGGATATTCTGGCTAAGTCATGGTTGTGCTATACCTGAGCCCCCTAGGGTTCTATGAAGCTTAGGTTTTTTAGAGAGCAGGGAATAACATGTGGCCATCATTTAAATTCTCACAACTCCAGTCCATTTTCGGACTCTCAAACATGACTGAGCCCATTCCCAGGCTGCCTTCCTCACTGGAGGAAGCCTATCCTTCTCTCCTTTGCTAGGCAGGCTCCCAATTCACCAACCCTAAGAAGGGCCACTATGAGCAGAGCCCAGCTGTGCCTTCCCCTGATCCTCAGAGGAATGTACTCACTTGGTTCGACTGAGGGTCACCCTGTTTCAAGTATTGTTGCTATTATTTCAAGTATTGTATTAGGCGCCTAACACTAGCAGGGCCTCAATAAACAAATAAGGAATAAATGGAACTACTTTTCAATAAAATATGCTCCTTAAGTTTAGAAATATCTTGTTCCACTAATTATAGCTTATAAAAGAATATCATGAATGAAAATACAAACTAGAAGGGGGGTGGGTGGAGGGGGAAGGTGGGAGGATGGAGATGTTTTAGGAAGATAAGCAAATTAACCCAGCTTGAAGAATCTGGCAAATACTGAGCTTCCCTTCTTTGGTCTACCACAACCTATCTATTTTAAAGCTTTATTGTTCACACACACACACACACACTGATGTCACTCATGTCTCAATCTCTATTTCCTCCCAACAGAACATGGAAGTTAAGCAAACATCTGTTGTTCCACACCCACAGCTCATCCCCACCTGAGCTCTCAGGATGCTTTTCTTGCTATGGAAAGGGGGAGGTGACAGGAAAATGCTGGCTTCTACAAGGTCTCTTAAAAAACTCAAGGATTCTCTAGTCTGTGCTTCTGTCCTGATTTTCATGTGAACTAAGCAATGGAAGGCCACTCGTGGTTATCTCTTGCAGATTGCTGCAAGGCTTGTACAGAGTGCAAGTATCCACAGTTGCTTCTTTATTAGATGGAGAAAGTGAAAATCGGGAGGTGCTGCTGCTGCTGAGATCAGAGGTCATCTGTTGGTCTAAGGCAGCTCATTTACAAATGAGGAAACTAGGGCCCAGAAGCCTGAAATAAATTGGCCAGGATTAGAGAGAAGGTAAGAAGCCAGGATCTGTGCCTGGGACCTTGGGTTCCCTCCCAGGCCTGCTCTCTTAGCCCTGAGCTCTTCCTCCCATCACTCTTGGCAGGTCTTCCCATTGTGTTCACCTAGTCCTCCTGGGGTGCTTTGGTGGGACATGGAGGTGACCCTGGAGTTCTGGATCAGAAAAGCCACCTCTGGCCACCAGGAATAGCTGTTTGTAGGTGAGACAACTCATTAACTTGCCCAAGGAGTGTAAGCACAGGTAGAGAAGGGGACCCAACCCCTCTGACCCAAAACTCCACGATGGAACACAAAGTCTCAACAAAACTGGGTAATGGCCCACAGTAGGGGCTTAAAAACGTTTGGAGAACTCCTTGGTGTGCTTGGGAATAGAAATAACTCCCATTTGGCCCCTGGCCTCTGGCACCCGCTCCTGGGGTCTGCTGGCCTAAAGCCGGGGACAGAGGACACTTACAGACTCTGAACTGCTCCTTGAGGAGGTCCAGGTCCTCCTTGAGGGCCACCTGCATCCACACCAGGCCCACACAGGCCACCACACACGCGGCCAGAATGACGAATGCGCAGAGGGGGTAGCAGATCTTGCAGCAGCGGAAACAGTCACCTCTGAAAACAAGCACAGACTTTGAAGTGAGGGGATGGGGGTCAAGCCTAGCCAGGGACAGACAGGAAGTCTCGAAGGGCTTCAGGCAGCCAAGCCCCAAATGCTACCCCAGAAGGAGTGAGCCTCTGCGTCCACAGGGGGCTGGGCTCGCAGTCCGAGCCCCGGGTTTGAACGCTACTTTGAAGCTGACTGGCAGGTGACCACACGCGCCCTCCCTGCTCCTGGTTTCCCGTCTCGGTGCCTTTGCACCGACCATCCCTCCCGCCTTGGATGCTGTCCTTCCACCTTCCTTCCTAAGTCATCGAGGGCGCCCCCTTTTGCTTTGCCCCTTGCCACGCCGCCGCCTCCCACCTGGCGAAGCGAGTGCGGCCGCCCCCCGGGCCGCCCCGGCCGCGCTCCTCCTCGTCCTCCTCGTCGTCGTCATCGTCATCATCGTCGTCCTCATCCTCGGAGCTGGAGGCGGAGCCCGAGGCGGGTGGCTCGGTGCGCAGCAGCCGGTGGCCCGCAGCGCTCTTCCAGGCCCGACGGCGGCTGCGGCGGCTGCGGCGGGTGCGCCCGTCCCCCGGGCCCAAGCCGATGAGCGCGTTCAGCTCCCGGCGCTTCTTCATTTTCTTGGGCGGTGTGAGGGGGCCGCCCGGGGCCGAGCAACAGCCGCCGGGCTCCAGCGCGCCCGCCCAAGGGACGCAGTCCGCGCTCAGCCGCAGCTCTGTTCTGGCTCGGGCTCAGGCTCGGCCTTGGGCGGCCGCGGCCTCCGCTCCCGGCCCATGGCCCCGGGCCGCGGCCGTCCGCCCCGCCTGTCAGCAACGCGCACTCCTATTGGCTTCACCCAGTGACGTCACGAGGGGCGCGAGCGGGCAGGCGGGGCCGTCTTAAAGGGACTGCCTGCGATCTCCCTGACCCCCAGCAGTCAGCGTGGCTGCTGTGAAGTAAGTGCCTTAGATATGCCAGGCACCGGGCTAAGCGCTTGGGGAGACTAGTACCCTAATTCCAGGGCTGGAAGAGGCCACTGGTGGCCCCTCCCCCTACAGATAGAGAAACTGAGGCCCGGGGAAGTGAGACCACTTACCCAAAGTCATAGAAGTTTAGGGATAGAGATAGAAAAGACCTTAGGGTCCATCACGTCCCCTTCTTCCTCAGAGGGCATCACCAAGTTCATGCCCCACAACTCCCTACCCCGAGGGGAAACACAAGGACCCGTGCAACCACTCACCCAAAGACATACAACTCGGTGGCGGCCCAGTCGGGACTCTGCATCCCAAGCTTTCCCCTCTATGCCCATCTGCCATACTTCCAGTCCTGGCCTCAGCAAAGAGACTGGCCGTCTGACCTTGTTCAGTCTGGGCTTTCTCAGTTCCCATCTCTGTACAAGGAGAGGCAGGGCTAAATTCTTTAAATTAATCTGTGGGTCAATCCACCTGCACTGAGATCAACATACAAAGGGAATTCCTTGCCCTCCAGGAGCTCACTACCTAATGGGGGAAAGATGACAAAATTAGACAGAGTAGATGAAAAATAATCTCAAGTCCATTAGCCCCCTTTGCTCTTCTTAGAGTTGTTTCTAAGACAAAAAGTAAGGGTCTAAAAAAATTGCAATTAAATTTTAGAAAGCAATCTGGGCAAAGACTTGGTGGTCAGGACACAACCACTGGAAAATAAGGTTCTTGTGAGTAAGGATGCTTTCATTCTTTTTTACTTGCAGCCCCCAGAACCTGGCACTGGACCTGGTACAGAGTAAGGTCTCAGGAAATGATTCTTTGATTCACTGTCTTGGTGAAAGCAGCAGCCCAGCAAGGGAAGGGAAAGCCTGAGGTCACAAAGCTAGGAAGGGAATCCAAGAGTCCTAACTCCTGGCCTGGAACTTCTTGGTGCTTCTGAGTCCCCAGGCTTTGTTTATTTAAATTATTTCCTGCCTGATTTTTTTTTCAGAACTGGTCCAATTCATCTGAGGTTAGGGAGTGGGCTGAGTAGGAAAAAAAAAAAGGATGTGTTGGGGGAAAGAAACCAGTTATTATCTCAGCGATTGTTTCCCTTATGATACAGAACAGGACAGAAATGTTTTGGGGATGTTTTGTTCAGGCAGCCCAGGACACAAACACTCTGTTCTATTCTGCCTAGAGTCCAGGTCAGTGAGAGTGTAAGGATAACTAGAGAGAAGGACTGTCTCCAGGGCAGCAGCAGGTTATCTATGATTTGGTGGCAGAAGCTTCCAAAGGCAGTCACCTACGTGACAGATGAGAAGGGAGGGCAATGCTGTCTGTATCATATGTCTTCAGTTTTGTTGTTGCTCTTTTTGTGCTCATAATTACCTGGCAGGGACACAGGAAATGCTAAGTATGAAAATAAAACCAGATGTGCTTTGGGGAGCAAAGAGGGGCTAAGGCAGTCAGATTGAGCTCCTCCCTTTCCCCTCTGTCCCTAGCCCTGAGGGGCATGCTGCCCTTCCTTGAACCCATGCCATCTCACCTCCAGTGGGGCTGGGGAATAGTGCAGAAGAGAAGGCTTCTTACCCAGACCCAGAGAGTGAACATAATACTCGTCTTAGGACAGCTCTTGTACATTACCTATGAGCCAGAGGGCTCACTAGGTGTCAGAGGCACAAACTAGCCCTAGCCCCAGCCCAAGACTGATCCTCAGCCCAGAGCAGTCAATTTTGGAGAGCTTTCTGAGTATCACCGGGAGAGTGGTGGGAATCAGTCTTAGGGGGACACACACTTGTTGTCTATTAAATTGTAAACTTCTTGAGAGCAGGGAGTATTTCCTTTGTATCTTCATGGTCAGCATAGTGCCTCATGGCACACTAAGTGGGTGCTCACAAATGCTTATTGCTTCCTTAATTGTTAAAGATCATCCCATCCAATGGCTCTAACTTACATTGGTGGAACCTGAAGCCCTGTTCATACTGGTCATACCGGTATTAAATAGCCCAGCTGGGAATAAGATCAAAGGTTTTCTGATTCCAGATCTAGGTGTTAACAGAACTGGGACCCCACCACTGACCTACTTCCTGTAGGTGGTATAGACTAGTGGGCAGATTCAGGTCCTAAACTTGTGACTAGAGCCATTGCTCAGCCAGTGTCTATCCATGACAGCTATTGCCAGTTTGTTCCTTGGCCACAGCCTCCCTGGAGCTCACCCCACTCTTTCTCCAACATAAGCTAACTGCTTACCTCTATGCCCCACCTACCTGGAGGAATGTGGTTTTGCTGTGGGGCACAGGTCCAGGTGGTGTCAACAGTTTGACCCAGCCAGCCATTAATTCACAGCACCACCCTACCTGCCAATAGGTCTATTGGGAAAATAATCGCCCTAAACCTTGAGTCTCTTTCTTAACTCTTATCTACTCCTACTTTTTTCTTCATTCTCCTTCTATTGCTCTGCCTTGAACTAATTTTTTGTAGAAGTAAAGTCCTATAGAATATTTTGTATGGGTTGGAAATTGACCCTAGGTAATATAAGGGTACAGGCTTCCCCAGATACCCCAAACCCCCAGAAAGCATCAGAGTACATAAAGAACTCATTTTTCCTTGCATTCCTGCAATGCTAAGGGAAGGTGACTTTGATGTAATTACCTTCCCTGTCTCTTTTGACTAGATCTATTTTTACTTTGGCTTTGTCAGATATCATGATTGTGACTCCTACCTTCTTTTTCTCAGTGGATGCCCAATGGATTTGGCTCCATTCTCTTACTTTTACCCTATGTGTGTTTACCTTCCTCATGTGTGTTTCTTGTAGACAGCATATGGTAGGGTTTTGGTTTCTAATCTGCTCTGCTATTCACTTGTGTTTTATGGGTGAGTTCATTCCATTCACATTCAGAGTTATGATTACCAGCTGTGTATTTCCCAGCTTTTTCATTTCTACTCCTAGTACTGCCCTTTCTTCTTTCACTATTTCCTTCTACACCAGTGTTTTGTTTTTAATCAGTCCCCCTAATTCCCACCCTTATTTTACTTCCCCTTCTACCCTCCCTCCCTTCTTATTCCCCTCTTATTTTATTTACAGTGTTTTTAAACTACATCCCCCACCCTCTCCCTCCCTTGTACTGCTTCCCTCCCCACCAGTCCATTTGTTACCCTTCTACTTCCCTATAGAGTGTAAATCATGTAAATCAATTCTCTGTCCCAATGTATTTGATTGTTCTTCCCTCTTTGAGTCAATTTCAATGCAGGTAAGAATTGAGTATTTCCTATCTCCAACCTCTTTACTCTTCCAGTGTATTGATGTGCTCCCCAACTTCTGCCATGCGCTTCTTTGTGATATATAAATTTACCACATTTTGTTTCTTTTCCCATTTCTCTTAGTATTAACCTCAATTTTTAAAAATTCTAGTTGTATATATATCCATATATATATATTTAGGCATACATATATCTATATACATATTTATGCCTTGGCATTTTATCCTATACAGTTTGTCACTGTTCCCTCTAAGTATAATTCTTCTAGCTACCCAGGTGATAACAATTTTTAAGAGTTACCTATATCCTCTTTTCTTGTAGGGATATATATCATTTTAACTTATTGGGTCCCTTAAAATTTTTTTCTTTTCCCTATCTAATTGCTACCACTAGCGTTTCTAGTACAATATTAAATAATAAAGGTGATAATGGACATCCTTGCTTCACCCCTGATCTTATTGGAAATGCTTTTAGTTTATCACCATTGCAGGTGATATTTGCTGATGGTTTTAAATATATTCTGTTTATTATTTTGAGGAAGGGCCCTTCTATTCCTATACTTTCTAGTGTTTTCAAGAGGAATAAGTGTTGTATTTTTCTGCATCTGTTGAGATAATCATGTGATTTCTCTTGGTTTGATTAGTGATATGGTCAATTATGTGGATGGTTTTCCTAATATTAAATCATCTTTGCATTCCTGATATAAATCTCACCTGGTCATAGTGAATAATGCTTGTGATAACCTGCTGTAGTCTATTTTACTAGTATTTTATTTAATATTTTTGCATCTATGCTTATTAAGGAGATTGATGTATAGTTTTCTTTCTCTGTTTTTGGTCTGCCTGGCTTTGGAATTAGTACCACATTTGTGTTATAAAAATAATTTGCTAAGATTCCTTCTTTGCTTATTTTGTCAAATAATTTTTATAGTATTGGGGTTAGTTGTTTTTTAAATGTTTGATAGTACAATAATGTCAATGGGAAGAGCAACAGGGAAAACCAGGGGAAAAAAACCTAAACCTTGAAATCAAATGCTGTGCAACAGTGATGGCGACCCCAAGAAGAGATATGAGAAGGCATTTCCTTCCCTTCCTTTCTGAGGCAGGAGATTTGGGGTA
The DNA here is from genome assembly GCF_027887165.1 of Monodelphis domestica. Lineage (NCBI taxonomy): Eukaryota > Metazoa > Chordata > Mammalia > Didelphimorphia > Didelphidae > Monodelphis > Monodelphis domestica. Next base: position 31,239,658 of record NC_077228.1, on the reverse strand, counting down.
TGGAACATTTTAAATAATGTTAGAATTTTGAATGAGTTGACTAGTTTTGCTGAGCTGTTTTCTTTTTTGACGGATGACTTTCTGTGAGAGAAGAAGAGCTATATTGAGAAATGAAGTTGATGCAAAAACAAACATTATCAATAATTTTAAAAAGAATTATTGTATCAATTCACAGTTCCACCAACAATGCATTAGTGTGCCTGTCTTGCTCTATATAGCATCATTGACTGATCCCACCTTTGGACATCTTTGCCAGTTTGCAAGGTGTGAGGTGAAAACTACAGAGTTGTTTAATGTGTTTCATCTACTTCTAGTGATGGACCATGGCTTCATGTGGATCATTTATAATTTCTTTTCAAAACTTTATTTGTTTATTTGCTGTTTATATTCTTTGATCCACTGCTTGGTGTTATATATTTGGAACAATTTATTTTTGGTATAATTTATATATTTGATGCAATCTTATTTTTGGTACAATGGCTTTATTTGAAACATTTATTTTTGATACAATTTGTATATTTGGTACAATTTACATATTTGGCTTGTTAACCTAAAAATAATTAAAACTAAGAGTGTAGTATCAAGAATAAGTTAATCAGAACGAGGGAGGCAACGATCACAGACACTATGTAGAGCCAACTACTCTGGGAAGCCCATGTCTTGGGAAAGACCTACAGTAATATAATTACTAGGAATTTCTGTTAAACTGCAGAACTCAGGATCCTATATATACTTTTTTAGGGAGAACAGGGAAAAGCAACTGTCTGATAACGTGAGTTCATTGGGAAAGAAGGGATAGCAATAATGATAGACATCTAGGAAAAGATGCATTAGCCTAATCTGAGGTGTTTGGTTGACTGAAGTGTAATTTAAGGTGCTAAGTTTCTTTCTTTCTTTCTTTAAACATTTTTATTATTACTACAAAGATATTTTATTTTACCAGTTACATGTAATAACAAATTTCCAATACGTTTTCCAAAGTTATATGATCCAAATTGTTTCCCTTCCTCCTTTCCCTCCCCACTCCTGGAGCTGGCAAGCAGCTAGATCTGGATCATACATGCATTATCAAGCAAAACATATTTTCATATTGTTCATTTTTGTAAGAGAATACTCATATAAAGCCGACACCCCCAAAATAAAAACCCAACTAAATTAAACTGAAAGATCATATGCTTTAATCTGCATTCTGTCTCCAACAATTCTTTCTTTGTACGTAGATAGCGTTCTTTGTTATCTAAATCCCTCAGAACTGTCTCAGATCATGGTATTGCTGAGAGTAGCTAAGTTCATCACAGCTGATCATTCTACAATATTGCTATTATTGTGTAAAATGTTTTCCTGGTTCTGCTTATTTCACTCTGCATCTGTTCTTGTAGGTCTTTCCAGATCTTTCTGAAATCATTCTGTTCATCATTTTTTTAAATAGCACAATAGAATTCCATCACCATCATATACCACAATTTGTCAAAGTCTGCCCCATTAATTGTTCCTTTTAAACCCAGTCCTTGGGAGATAAGTAAACCTGATTTCATAATCTTTGTCTGTCTTGAGGAGTGGCTAGAGAGGCTGGAAGTGGATCTCTGATTCTTCAGATTTGATTGTCTTCTTTCAGCTTCAGTCCTTCTGGTACTGGGAACTAAGAAAATCTGATTCATAATTGAGTTCTCTGTTTCAATCTCTGCAAAAGTCAGGAATGGGAATAGCCAAAATAAGGTCATCAGGTACAATTTGATATGAATGGGTACAATTTAGTTTTTACTGAAATATTTTTTCTAGCATCAGACTTTTTCCTATGCCTCTTGCTGTTTGGGGATTATTTTTCCCCTTGATTTTGTCTACATGCTGAAGCTTAGCTCCCTTCTTGGGATGGTGGGGGCACTGCCCCATCTTCTACTGCGCCTGGGATCAGTTCAGCTGTTTCTGGCTCAGATAGAACACTTTGCAGAGGTGGCCTGGTTATCCTGTTTTGAGAAGGTTTGCAGCTATTCAGTTCAGCTGGGTAGAGTTGGGTTCTGCCCAGTCCCACCAAGACTGGACGTTGGGCAGCTTTCCTTCCGCTTCTGCTTGTTCTTTATTTCATTGGTTTCCATTTTTACCATGCTGAGGCTAGACAGGGTCAGCTGTTCTCTTTCCCTTGCCACTTGGGCTGTATAATATCTGCATTCTACTGAGGCTTGTTCAGCTCTCCTTGTACCCCAGTGAGATGCATTCTTCTTTCCATCTCTCCACATTGTCCTGGGAAAGAGCATGGCTTCTTCTGTTGGGTCTGCTCATTTTAAGCACTCATTTTAAGGCATTTTTGTTCTTCTGTGGTCATTTGGAAGGTGGTTAGTGGACTCTGATGACTTCTTACCTCTCCATCTTGATCTGACCCATCACTGCCACCATCTCCCTAGCGGGCTCAAGACTTTCCATCACTACGTTTGGCTTTATACAGCTTGTTACAAAATTATAGTTTGGATATTAGGCTTTCATTGGTGACAATTGGTATGAATATTTTTCCTGCTTTATACAATCTGCCTTCTCATTCTGTCTTCATTGATTTATTTGTGTGCAGGAGCTTTTTAATTTTATGAAGTTGAAATTATAGTTTAAATCTTTTATGATCTCCTCTATCCCTTATTTAGTGAACGGGCTAACTAAGTCCCTAGACTGTCTGAGGCTCTTTTATATTCTTATGCTCTCAATATTCACAGTAGACCAAAGAGCAAGATCTATTTCAAGTGGATGCAATCTTACCATTAAAGTTTACAAATTTAAATTAAAATTGATTAAAGTTAGGAAGTCTCCCATAACTTTGTCATGCTAACACCCTCTTTTTTTCCCCTTTCCACTGAAGAGGAAACAGAGACCCAGAAAGATAAGAAATCTATCCTATGTGTCAATGATGTAGTAGATAAAGAGGTATCCTCTAATCTAAGAAGACTCAGGTTCAAATCCTGCCTCTAACACAAAATGACTGTGTGACCCCAGGCAAAGCACCTAATATCTCAGTACTCTATGCAAGAGGTGTCAGCCACATACACAGCCTGATTCAGGTTAAATTTGATTGGTGGAGGCAACTCAGAAACATAGTGGAGAGAGCACCAGGCCCGGAGGTGAGAGGCTCTCTGGCCTCAGACACTTCCTAGATGTGCAATTGCTTATCCTTTACTGCTCTTCTGTCTCAGAATTGATATTCAGTAGTGATTCTAAGAATGTAAGGGGGTGGGGTGGGGAGAGAGAGACAAAGAGAGACAGAGATTACTGGACAAATAGTAAGCAATGGAGGGAAAGAAGGATGGGGAAGGGGGCAGCTGAGTAGCTCAGTGGATTGAGGGCCAGGCCTAGAGACAGAAGGTCCTAGGTTCAAATCTGGCCTCAGACACTTCCCAGCTATGTGATCCTGGGCAAGTCAGTATTGATTCCAAGATGGAAGGTGAGGGTTTAAAAAAAAAAGGATGGGGAAGGGCTTATGTACATCTGTATACAAACCAGAGAAGGGGACCAAGAAAGGTTTCTTGAGGCAGCTAGATGGCACAGTGGACAGGGCACTGGGAATCAGGAAGACCTGAGTTCAAAGAAGTTCAAATAAGAAAGAAAGACAGGAAGTGAGAGAGAGAGGGAGGAAGAGAGAAAGAAAGAAGGAAGGAGATAAAGAAAGGAGAAAGAGAAAGAAGGAAAGAAAGAAAAGAAAAGAAAAAGATCTTAATTTAGGAAAAGCTTCAATGGGGGAATTTAGGATTTGAGTCCTAAGCCTTGATGAGCTTTTTTCTGTGCCCTGCCCTAGCTCTCCCCAGTACCACCTTCCTTCCCTAAGAAAGGTACCAGTTCCTCCTTGGCATTAACTGGTGAAAACCCATCTCTTCCTTCCAGGCCCTAATCAGCAGCCACCTCTTCCAGAAAGTTTGCCCTGAAAGAGAATCTGGCCTCTGCAGGTTTTCTGCAAGCCCTTTGTCTGGATTCCTCCTTTGCTTCTGTCACATTCTACTTCCCACCACACTGATCTGCGTGATTGCTTCTAGTGGAAGGTTAGCTCCTTGAGAGTAGAGATCTTGTTACTTTTCCTCTTTGCAGCCTAGTTCAGGCACAGCATGTTGTATTCAGTAGGTCCACAATAAAATAACTAGCACTTGTATGACATTTTTTAGTGTTTGCCCATTACTTCATAAGTATTCTCTCATTTTATCATCACTATATGACTTTGGGAAATGGGTATTATTATCCTCATTTTATAAGTGAAGAAACTGAGTCAGACCAGTTAAGTGACTTGCCCAGGGTCACACAGCTAGTAAGAGTCAGAGACCAGATCACGAACAAAGATCTTCCTGACTCCAGACTCTGTTCACTGTTCACCTAAGTAGGGTCTGGTCCTGTTATTTCAGTGGTTGAAGAAACTCCTGGGCAAGGAGACTCCTACTGATGCAGGCAACTTTCTATAACTTTTCATCATAGAGTTACATAGATCACTGTTGTCCAACTCAAACAGAACTGGGGTCACTAAACTGTACTTAAGGATTCCTGTGAGCACATATTATATTTTATTTATTTTGTTAAATATTTCCAATCCAAATTTTTTTATAATCCATGTTTTCTGTCTTAGAATTGACTGCTAAGGATTGTTTCCAAGGTTGAAGAGAGGGCAATTGGGATTAAATGACTTGTCCAAGGTCACACAGCCAGGAAGTGTCTAAGGCCATATTGGGTTTTCTTAGCCCCTTAGTTAGCAGTTTTTCAAGAGTGTCTCAGAGATGTGATAAGATTGGCTGGTACTCCTGTGCTACAGAGGGGCAGGCAGAGGCTATTTTCCTAGGAATTGTAGGGGACCTGTCTCCCTCTTCACCATGGAAAGGCTGAAGTAGATTGGTAGATATTCAACTGGCAAGAGGGAAGGCCACTCTTGGGTTCCCACTGGAAGTACCAGTAGCAGAACTGGCCCCTCTCCCACAGGTGCAGGGGAGCCCACAGTGGCTGGCCCCTTTCCACGCTATAGGTATTTGGGCTCCTGGAATTTCCCAGTCTCTTCCTACCACCCCCTTCAGCTTCCAGGAAGAGTTGTGGCCAGATGTGAGGCAAGGGCTGAGCATATATGTGGAGGGAGGAATGGGAGAGGGGAACCAAAGTAATGCTGAGAACAATGGCCCCCTCCCTGCAGAGGAAGTAGTGGCCTCATTCTCACCATTATAGCAGTACGAGCTATTGAAGGAATCCGGTGATTATTCTCACCGTTTGGAGCCCAGGATTCTATTTCAGGCTGTGACAGCTGGGCCTCTCGGTCTGGGAAAGTGGAGCAGGGGAGCAAAGAGCCAGGAGAGAAGAGAAGATGCAGAGAGGCCTTCAAGTGTCTTGGAAGATTGACCAGCTTCCTTCAGTTTGGCACCAGGGGGCAAAACCCGCAGCAGAGAGGAAGTGGGCAAGAGGCAGATTTATAGCTTTATATTTATATTTATAACCTGACAGCTGGTGAAAAAAAAAAACCAAACCCTTACCAACAATAAGCCCAGCCCCAAAGTGGAATGCCTTATCTTGGTAGGTAGGGAGTTTCCCCCTCTGGAAGTCTTCTTGCAAAGGCTAGGACTGTGTACCTCCCCCATCCCTTTCCTTTGTAAGGATAACTTAGGGTTGTGACCTAATCTAAATTTGATTTTTGGTCACCAGGGGATATCCCAAATAAAATACTCAAGTCAGTTTGGAAATATATGGTGGTTCAATCACTATATAGGGAAGAAATCAAGGAGAAGAGAGAGGGAAAGGTATAGGATTTCTTCTGCCCGGCCTGTGCCAGGCGGGTTCAAAGTCCTCTGCCATGAGGTCCTTGAAGATTAGAGGCTTTATCTAAGAGGATAGTGTTTGGAAGGTAAAGGAGAGAAAAATCAGCCTAAACAAGAGATCTCAGAGAAGAGCCTCACTGAACTAGGTTACTAGGCATCCTCCAGTATGATATCAAGGAAAACTCACCACTAAACCTGGACAATAGCAGCTGCCATGCCAAGATGCTGCCATGTTCAGCAAGCTGCCGCCAGCCACCTCTCTACCATCCCAGCGGCCGGAGAGAGGAAGTGACACAAACTATATAGACAGTTTTACATCACTTTCCTGCATCCCACATGTACCAATGATATGTTAGGCTTGACTTAGGACAGTCCAGGGGTCTGTCAGTTGTTTCTGATTTGTCATTTTCTAGCACATGTCTGTCATAGGCCATCCTTCTCAATACTTAATCCTTAAGTAGGGGTGTAGACATTCCTCTTTTGTTAGACTAAGTAGGGTGGAGTAATCTAAAATTCACACCTTCCAGTAATGAGGTATTAAGATTCTGGGATTATTTTAGGTTCTAATACTGCTTCTCCCTCTATGGAACTCAATTTACCCATTTGTAAAGTGGGTGTAGTCAGTTCCTACTAAGCTCCTGGTGGTAGATATCTGTTTCCTCAGAGTTCCTGTCCCCCAACTCCTTCCTCCACTCCACTGTCTTGGCCATAGTGCTACCTCCCCCTCCCAAATTTTGCAGCACCATATAGGCACCTCCTTTGGGCATGAGGACTCTAGTTGATCCTCTCTGCATAGACAGGAAGAATAGCTCCTCCTTGACTCAAATCTGATCCCCAAACTTAGGCACTTATCCTCTTGGAATACTTGATTCCTCAGTCAACATTTATCAAGTATTTACTTTATGACAAGCTCCATTCTCATTTCTGGGAAGGCAAAGGCAGTTTCTGCTCTCAAGGAACTCCCATGGCAATGGTGGAGACAACATGCAAACAGCTTTGTACAAGCAAGTTAGATATTCAGTGGAAATGGAAGGTAATCACTTGGGGAAGGGACTAATAGTAGAAGGGATCTGGAACACCTCCAGCAGGAGGTAGGATTTGAGTCAATCTTGAAGGAAGCCAGGAAAACCAGTAGGTACCAGCTGAGAAAGGAGAACATTGCAGGTATAAAAGATAGCTAGAACAAAGGTGTGGAGTTCTGAGATAGAATGTCTTATGTGAGGAAGAGCAAGAAAACCAGTGTCTCAGGATTCCAGAGAAAGTGGAGGCGAGGCTAGAGCACGAGGACTGGAAAGGCAGAGAAAGCTAGGTTGCGAAGGGCTTTCAAAGCCATACAGAAGACTCACTGTTGAGTAGGGGGTCAAAATTGCGTTGGCAGCTGGTGAGAGAGTTGGGTGCAGGATGACCAACCTGAAGGTTATTGCAATAGTCCAGGTGGGAGATGATGAGTGGTAGCAGCATCACAAGGGAAAAGAGAATGTATGTGAGAGATGGTGTGAAGGTAAAAACGACGAGAATGGGCAACAGATGGGATCTGGGGGTGAGTGCAAGAGAGGAACAGAGGATGACATCTAAGCTGCAATCCACTCAGACCCTCAGGTCTGTCTAGTCAATTCTCCATCTTTTAGGAGGGGGACCACTTTTTCTTTTTTTGAGCCTTTTGATCCTTTGAAAAATAAAGATAGAAGAATGGCTAGACAATAGCGTGGGACTTCTCTCATTCTGGACATTTTAGAGTTCTGCTTGAGGCATTGTAGCAGTGGAAGGATTGCTGGGTCTGTAATCAGAAGATCTGAGTTCCAGTTCAGTACTCCCCCCTTGCAGAACCTGTTTCATAATCTGTAAAATGGATATAGCTATAATTGCTCTGAATACCTCCAAGAGTTTGTGTGAGGAGCATGCTCTGCATCCCTTGAAATGCCATAGAAAGGCAAACTGTGGATGTAGTCACAATCTCCAAGCTCCTTGGCCAGGTTGAACCAGGAGTGGAGGGCTATTTTTTTCATCCTTAGGGACTCTCAAAAGGACATCTTCATGGGGAAATTTATAGAGCTATTGCCTATACAGATGAGCTTTAAAGACTGGCGCAGGATGGAGTTATTTCTGTTATTGACTCACCCCTCCCAGATCAGCTAGAACTCACTGTGTGCCAGGGAGCTGGCATCAGCTGGACTCATTACCATTTACAGCCCTCTGCTGCCCTCTGCTGTCCATTGGGTAAACACAGGGAGGTGTCCACCCGTAGCTGTCCAGCCAGATCAGAGAATGAGGATCATGGGAGAATCAGAGCCGGAAAAAATGTTAATGATCATCCAGTCTAAGACAGAGAAGAATATGGAGGTTCACAAACAAGCCCCACAGCAAGGAAACAGCTATGTTTGTCCTATTGCCCCACTAAGATGACATTTAGCCATGTTTGCTGCCCCTGGTCACTCAAAGAGGACTCTGCTCCAAGCAGGGTTCTTTAGGGAAGGATGACAGGAAAAAAATAGGAGGAACAGGTCTGCCTTGAGGGAGCTTCTGGTCGGAGGGGAAACACAGTCTTTGCCCCCACGGAGCCCTGTCTGAGTAGACATGTCCTTGTCTTGGCGAACCTCTGGTGTGAGGGAAGACATAGCTCTGTCCTGGATATCCCATGGTCTGAGAAGGAAACTCAGGGATGCCTGCCATCAGAGAGCCTCTGGTGGCCCCCAGACTCTCTATGGAACTCTCAGACACCAGGAGACAGTTAAGGGTCCAATAGAGACTTGAGGGGACATTGGGCTCTAAGCTCCAAATCTCAACTCTGCCCTCAGCTCTACCCATTGTGAACTATTACCCAAAATGGAAAGGGATGGATCTCAGTTCTGGAGGGAGAGAGAAGAGGTGAGCCTAACCTCAGAGGAAGATAAGGCTGCATCTTCCCATGCCCATGGATGTCTCATCACAACCCCGAACCTTACCTAGGGTGAGGCAGTCAGTGCTTTTGTCCAGGGTATTAAATTTAGATGTTGTGAGGATTTAGGATCATAGAAGCATAGATCTGGATCTGTAAGGTAACAGACACCACAAAGTCCAACACCCCCATTTCATAGAGCTGAGAACAGAGAGAAGTGGTTTGGCTAGGTTCACACAGCTAGGAAGTAGGGAGGATTCAAAACCAGGTCTTCCTGACTCCAAATCCAGTGTCATTTTCCTTATGCCATGCTACCTTAGGGTAGGATTAACAGGCCTTCAGTGGGGAGGAATGACAGAATTTAGCAACTACACAGCAATAGGCAAGCCATAGGATGAAGTCCTCCTGCCATCCCTCTCTCAAGCTCAGTTTGTGGGTGATGACTCTACCCCAGCCATCCTCCAACCTCCATCTCTAAATGCCACTTCCTTCAGGAAGCCTTCTTTGTGCCCTCCCCCTGCTGGCCATATACAAGCTCCTGCCTCTGATTTCCTAACATACTCCTCATCTAGACTGCTCCTAGAACCTGGCATCCCAGTTGTCTGTGCTGAGCAAGAGAGCCCTGGCTAGAAGGGTCCAGGTACTGGGGCTGGTGTGAAGAGCAGGCAGGTGGAGATATACAACCTGGACTCAGGATAGACCGAGGAAGAGCAGAGTACAGAGCTGAGGTCAAAGCCTAGATCAAAGGGAAATAGCCAGATACCAACAACCATGCCTAGAAGCCTCATAGACTAGGTGAAAGATCAAGGTCTTTGGGCTACAAGAGAAGACAAATGCCCTTTCTCCCATTTGGAAGTGAGTCAGAGAACTGAGACTTTGACACGAGGGTTCTCATCTTTCATCATTTTACACACTTCTCTGGTCACACAGATCTTTGGCCTCAGACTCAGGTGCTCCTGAATGGATAAAGGTTGGTAGAAGGTGATATTTGACTCGAGGAAGAGAAGACTCAGGGAGCACAGGATGACTTTGTTCAAGCCCTGGGGAAGTAAGATCAGCTTTGAGCTGCTTGGAAATGGAGGGCTGACTCAGGAGCAAAGGCAATCAGAAAGCCCACTTCTATCCATCTAGGCAGGTGGCATTTATTTATTTCATCGGTCTGCCCAAATTTATTATTTTATTTTTAACATTCAGTTTTTAAAAAACCTTCCATCTTAGAATTAATACTTTTGAAGAAGAGTTGTAAGTGCTAGGAAATAGAGATTAAGTGACTTTCCCAGGGTCACACAGCTAGTGAATACCTGAGGCCACATTTAAACCCAGGACTTCTGTCTCTAGACTTGGCTCTCAATCCATTAAGCCACCCAGCTGCCCCTTTTAACGTTCATTTTAAAAAAATTGAGTTCCCAATTCTCTCCATTCTGTCAGCCCCTCCCACTCATTAAGAAGGCAAGCAATATATTAATTATATATGTGAAGTCATGCAAAGCATATTTCTACATTAGCCATTCAGCAAATGTCTATTTAATTTTTTAAATCTTTTATCTTCTGTCTTAGAAAGGATAGTTTCCAAGGCAAAAAGAGTGATAAGGTCTAGGCAATGGGGGTTAAGTGACTTGCCTAGAGTCACATAGCTAGGAAGTATCTGAGGCCATATTGGAACCCAGAACCTCCTGTTTTTCCAGGCTTGGTGCCCTATCCACTGAGCCACCTAACTTCTCCTCATCAAATATTAAGCACCCATTATGTGCCAGGCACTATGTGTTGGGAACCCAAAGACAAGCAAAAAATGGTCCCTACTCTCAAGGATTTTAGGATGAGCTCAGCCATAACCCCAAACCCAAAATAAAACCATAAATATGTTGATGTAGAATCAACTCCAAGAATTCTTTCTCTGGAGGTGGAGAGCACTCCCCATCGTAAGTCCTTCAGGATTGTCCCAGATCAGAGCATGGCTAGAGTAGCCAAGTTTTCACAGGTAGTCATTGCACAATATTGCTATTTCTGTGTACAGTGTTTTCTTGGTTCTGCTTATTTCACTCTGCATCCATTCATGTTGATCTTTCCAGTTCTTTCTGAAACCATCCTGTTCATCATGCCTAATAGCACAATAGTATTCCATCACCAACAAGTACCATGATTTGTTCAGCCGTTCCCAAATGGAGGGACATCCCTTTAGTTTCTAATTCATTGCCACCACAAAGAGAGCACCTGTAAATATTATTGTACAAATATGTCCTTTCCCCTTTTTGTTATTTTTTGGGGATACAGACCCAGTAGTGGCATTGCTGGATCAAAGATATACAGTTTTATAGCCCTTTGAATATAGTTCCAAATTGTCCTCCAGAATGGTTGGATCAGTTCCCAACTGGTGGCTTTTTTTTTGAGAAGTAGAAGAAGAACAGACATAAGAAAGCAGTTTTGTAATTGCAGAAGCACCAGGGATAGCAGAATCTCCTTTCCCAGTCCCACAGGGAGAAGAATTGAAGGCCAAGGTGGCTATGTGGCTTTTCATCATGGCTGCTCACCTTTGGGACTAGAGGGCCTGTAAAAAAAAATGTTTTGCAGGGAGGAGAGAAGAATTGGCTGTCCTTATTTCCATCCCCATACCTTATTTTAACTAGCATGATTACTTCCCACTCTCCAACTCATTCATTTACAAGGCCACAAGGAGTCTTTTGGAGTGATCTGGGGTTTCCTTTTCATTAACATTGAACTAGGGCTGTCTCAGATCTGGGCAATTCCTTGTGTTCCTTTGTTCTAAAGGTGCAGTGGGACATCTTTACTGTTTTTAGTCATACAGAAAGACACTAATTGGGGAGTTTTCTCTTCCTTTTTCTAGACTGGGAAACCCAATCCCTGATCCATTCTAGAGTATTTCTCTTGAACTTGGGCCATTTATTTGGTGTTTTCATGAGATATAAACTTCCCCAACGAGGAATGTGAAAGGGAGATCTAGACTGTTCATTCCTAGGGAGACACAACCCTATCCTAGGGTGTCCTGGTCTAAGGGGGAACCATAAGTTTGGCCTCAAGGAACTCCTGGCTAATTGGCTGCCAATCTGTCTGTTTTGCCCTTGAGGGCAAGAATTTCATCTTTTGTGTTTGTATCCTTAGTCCCAAGAACAGTGCCTGGCATAGGAGATAAATACTATAATTGATTGATTGATTGAATTGATTAAAATGAATGGCAAGGATTATTCTGGGCTGTGGCAACCTCTGTTCTAAATCTTTCCCAGTTCTGAAGTCCCAGGGAACATCATCTTGGGCTCCTCTCAGCACTGGCATGTTCTGAGACCCAATTTTTTTTGAGGCACTTTCTTTCTGTTTTTTTTTAAGCATTATTTTATTTGGTCATTTACAAACATTATTCATTGGAAACAATGATCATTTTCTTTTCCTCCCCCTGCCCCCCTCCCACCACCTCTCCCATAGCTGACACACGATTCCACTGGGTTTCACATGTGTTCTTGATTCGAACCCATTTCCATGTTGTTGGTATTTGCATTAGAGTGTTCATTTAGAGTCTCTCCTCAGTCATTTCCCCTCAACCCCTGTAGTCAAGCAGTTGCTTTTCAGCGGTGTTTTTACTCCCACAGTTTATCCTCTGCTTGTGGATAGTGTTTTTTAGATCCCTGCAAGTTGTTCTGGGACATTGCATTGACCCTAATGGAGAAGTCCATCACCTTTGATTGTACCACAGTGTATCAGTCTCTGTGTACAATGTTCTCCTGGTTCTGCTCCTCTCACTCTGCATCACTTCCTGGAGGTTGTTCCAGTCTCCATGGAATTCCTCTACTTTATTATTCCTTTTAGCACAATAGTATTCCATCACCAACATATACCACAATTTGTTCAGCCATTCCCCAATTGAAGGGCATCCCTTGAGGCACTTTCTTGGCTCATTATTCATGCCCCTTGTTCTCAGGTCCCTTTCTGAAGTGACATTTCTCTCTTCAAAGGCTCCTTTCAGTTTTGAAATTCTTTACACTTTAAAAAAAACCCTTGCTTTAGTAATAGTTAAAATTAAACCATGAGGCTACTAGTAGCTTTAGTAGCTTTATTACATCAAAGTAGTAATAGTAAAGAGAGGGAAATGTAGCAAAAAGGTAGAGAGTAGCTTAGCTTACTACCCTATTTGCCATTCTATGGATTGAAACTCAGCACCAACAGGGGTTCCTTCAGGTTCCAAACTCCAGACATAAGAGAGGGAGAGTTAGCAGTCCCTTAGTCTCACCTTAGAAGTAGTTTTCTCCACCCACTAACTCTCCCACATCACATCTCAGGAACCAATCATAGTTCTTTAATTTGCCTGATACCACCTGGGGGGCAGTGCCTGTAGGATCAGTTTCCTGTCTTGCTGGTTTCAACTTCCTTTCTCTGAGGGTTTGTCTATAACTGCACATCTCAATGGTAAACGACCTCCAGGTCACTGATTATGACATCAAACAAAGCAACATAATGGGGATGGAAATTCCCTTCCCACACCTTCTGTCTTGGAATTTAATCTGATTATATATTGGTTCCAAGGCAGAAGAGCTGTAAGGGTTAGATGATGGGGTTAAGTGACTTGCCCAGGGTCACACAGCTAGGAAATATCTAAGGCCAGATTTGAACTCAGGATATCCTGTCTCTAGGCCCGGCTTTCAATTTTCTGAGCCACCCAGCTGCCCTTCTGAGATTCAGCTTGTCCTTTAATATATTTATTCTGGGCCAGGTGTAAAGATGGTATTAACTCTCCCCTTGACCACTTTTAGATTTAATTATCAGAAGTGTATAAACCTCACATTCTTGAGTATGAGGAGGTTTGTGACATACATGTGCTATAGTGAGTGGCACATCGAAACCCACTGACTGTCCCCATGGCAGTCCTAAGTAAAGCTAAAGCTATAATTGGTCCATGTAAAGTGGAAGGAAGGCAAGCACATTTTTATATATTTAGTCCAACCTTTAATTTTTAACTCTTCCACAGGTCATATTCTTTTTTTTTTTTAATTTTAATATTATTTTATTTGGTCGTTTTCATACATTATTCACTGGAAACAAAGATCGTTTTCTTTTCCTCCCCTCCCCTCCCCCCCCCCCCCCCCCCCCCCCCGCCTTTCCCTCTCCCATAGCCGACGCATGATTCCACTGGTTATCACATGTGTTCTTGACTCGAACCCATTTCCCTGTTGTTGGAGTTTGCATTATAGTGTTCATTTAGAGTCTCTCCTCAGTCTTATCTCCTCCAACCCTGTAGTCAAGCAGTTGCTTTTCAGCGGTGTTTTTACTCCCACAGTTTATCCTCTGCTTGTGGGTAGTATTTTTTTTTTAGATCCCTGCAGATTGTTCAGGGATTGCATTGATACTAATGGAGAAGTCCATCACCTTCGATTGTACCACAATGTATCAGTCTCTGTGTATAATGTTTTCCTGGTTCTGCTCCTCTCGCTCTGCATTACTTCCTGGAGGTTGTTCCAGTCTCCATGGAACTTCTCCACTTTATTATTCCTTTTAGCACAATAGTATTCCATCACCAACATATACCACAATATGTTCAGTCATTCCCCAATTGAAGGGCATCCCCTCATTTTCCAATTTTTGGCCACCACAAAGAGCGCAGCTATGAATATTTTTGTACAAGTCTTTTTGTCCATTATCTCTTTGGGGTACAAGCCCAGCAGTGCTATGGCTGGATCAAAGGGCAGACAGTCTTTTATCGCCCTTTGGACATAGTTCCAAATTGCCCTCCAGAATGGTTGGATCAATTCACAACTCCACCAGCAATGAATTAATGTCCCCACTTTGCCACATCCCCTCCAGCATTCATTACTTTGCATAGCTGTCATGTTAGCCAATCTGCTAGGTGTGAGATGATACCTCAGAGTTGTTTTGATTTGCATCTCTCTGATTATAAGAGATTTAGAACACTTCTTCATGTGCTTATTAATAGTTTTGATTTCTTTATCTGAAAACTGCCTATCCATGTCCCTTGCCCATTTATCAATTGGGGAATGGCTTGATTTTTTGTATAATTGATTTAGCTCTTTATAAATTTGAGTAATTAAACCTTTGTCAGAGGTTTTTATGAAGATTTTTTCCCAATTTGTTGTTTTCCTTCTGATTTTAGTTACATTGGTTTTGTTTGTACAAAAGCCTTTTAATTTGATGTAGTCGAAATTATTTATTTTACATTTTGTGATTCTTTCTAATTCTTGCTTGGTTTTGAAGTATTTCCCTTCCCAAAGGTCTGACATGTATACTATTCTGTGTTCGCCTAATTTTCTTATAGTTTCCTTCTTTATGTTCAAGTCATTCATCCATTTTTAATTTATCTTGGTGTAGGGTGTGAGGTGTTGATCTAAGCCTAATCTTTCCCACACTGTCCTCCAATTTTCCCAACAGTTTTTATGAAATAGTGGATTTTTGTCCCAAAAGCTGGGATCTTTGGGTTTGTCATATACTGTCTTGCTGAGGTTGCTTGCCCCCAGTCTATTCCACTGATCCTCCTTTCTGTCTCTTAGCCAGTACCAAATTGTTTTGATGACCGCTGCTTTATAATATAGTCTGAGATCTGGGACTGCAAGACCCCCTTCCTTTGTATTTTTTTTTCATTAATTCCCTGGGTATCCTTGATCTTTTGTTCTTCCAAATGAACTTTGTTATGTTTTTTTCTAAATCAGTAAAAAAAATTTTTGGAAGTTCCATGGGTATGGCACTAAATAGATAGATGAGTTTGGGTAGGATGGTCATTTTTATTATATTGGCTCGTCCTACCCATGAGCAGTTAATGTTCTTCCAATTGTTCAAGTCTAGTTTTAGTTGTGTGGAAAGTGTTTTGTAGTTGTGTTCATATAGATCCTGTGTTTGTCTCGGGAGATAGATTCCTAAGTATTTTATTTTGTCTTGGGTAATTTTGAATGGGATTTCTCTTTCTAGTTCTTGCTGCTGAGCTGTGTTGGAATTATATAGAAATGCTGATGACTTATGTGGGTTTATTTTGTATCCTGCAACTTTGCTAAAGTTGTTGATTATTTCAATTAGCTTTTTGGTTGAGTCTCTAGGATTCTTTAAGTAGACCATCATGTCATCTGCAAAGCGTGATAATTTGGTCTCCTCCTTGCCTATTTTGATGCCTTCAATTTCTTTTTCTTCTCTAATTGCTACTGCTAGTGTTTCTAATACAATGTCAAATAATAGAGGTGATAATGGGCATCCTTGTTTCACTCCTGATCTTAATGGGAATGGATTTAGTTTATCCCCATTGCAGATGATATTAGCTGATGGTTTTAGATATATACTGTTTATTATTTTTAGGAATGACCCTTCTATCCACAGGTCATATTCTAGGCTTGGCATGGTCACTCATGGATTGGGGTGGGGGGCTTCCCTTCTGAATGTGGGTTCTTGGCTTTTGTGTATCTCGGGGACACTTTGGTTCCTTTAACAGTGATTGATAAAATGGGGACCTTTTGGTTTTTCAAACCCTTCCCACCACTTGGCATGAGCTGGGGTTGCTGAGTAGGCAGTGCAGAGGTCACAGAGCTGAGATGTCACAAATTTCCTCTGTTTCTCAGTAGTTGCTCAAGGCTGGATTTCTTGGACTGGGAGGTGGGAGGAGGGCACGAGAATAAAAAGGACTTCAGGATAATGACCTTCCTAATAACTATTTTCTGGCTGAAATCAGAGGAACATTTAGTTCCACAGATTTCAAGGAAAACTAACCCTCCTGTGTTGGTAAATGAACTCTTTTTTCTTTTTAACCTTTATCTTCTTATATAAGACAGACGGACATCAGACGTAATATCAAACTAAACAGAAGAATGGCAAAGGCTAGGCATTTGGGGTTAGATGACTTGCAAGTGTCTGAGGCTTGATTTGAACTCAGGGCCTCCCAGCCTTTGGCCTGGTACTCTATCCACTATGCTGCCTAGCTGCCCCAAATGGATCCTTCTGATTGTTGCTTTGTTTGAGCAGAGATTAAGACTCTGGCCTTGTCTGAGCTTTCCAAAGGGAGATGAGTCAAGGGTACTTTGCCTCATCCTTCTTGTTACCTAGAACTGGGCTGTACATAAATAATTTGGATTCTTTAAAAATCCCAGTAGGGGCAGCTAGGTGGTGTGACAAGGAAATAACTTTTAAAAGACTGATATATATTAATTTAAGGTCGCCAAGGAATTAAGCTATGTAATTCCTAAATGAAAACTCAAGTCAGCTGTCAACCTTTTATGGAGTTTTAATTACAAACAGGAGGAAGAAAGGAATTAGAGATAGAGAGGGAGAGAGAAAGGGGAGAGAAGGGAATAGGGCTTAAATACCCCTTCTGTTTAGGCTGGGCCAAAAGGCCCAAGCCCTTAGATAGCTGGGGCAAAGAAAGGAGATCAGTCCCTATTACTCACGTGACCAAAATGGAGAAACAGTCTCAGAGCCCCCACCTTCAGCTTCCTTCAGAGCAAGCTTCTCAGAGCACACCACAACCACTCCGACAAACTCCTAAAACCACCACCTTCTCTCTTCAGACCCCCCTATCCTTAAGGAAACCATCCAAGTTCCCTCCCCTCAGTTCTCACATCTACCAATCACCTGTCCATCAATTTCCCTGTGCCAATGGAGGCTCTAGCTTAACCCAGGACCGCCCAGAGGTCTCTGGCTTTGCACATGTCTGTTGAAGGTCATATTTTCAAATAATTAAATCTTGATCTATGCTGCAGCCCTTCCTCAATCCTGTTAGGACTGAGTAGGGTGGAGATTGATTCCAAGTATCTCCATTGTATCAATTCTAAAATCAATCATGACTCAAAGAAATTCCTGTTCTATGCTTAAGCATAGGTCAAAGTTCTTTCCATTGTTCAGCAAAAGGTTTCTGTCCTAAAGTAATCTTAAGAAGGGAGGAGGAGGAAACTCTCATGCCAAAGGGGTTCACATTCCAATAGCCAAGACCCACTGTCAATAGGGAATTTTTCAAGTATGAAATTTCCCAATGGTGAAATTTCCAACATTTTTAAGTCTAAGAAATTTTGAGGTTTACAGTGGCTCAGTGGATTGAAAACCAGACCTAGAGATGGGTTTAAATCTGACTTCAAATACTTCCTAGCTGTGTGACCCTGGGCAAGTCACTTAATCCCTATTGCCTAGCCCTTACTACTCTTCTGCCTTGGAACCAACACACAGTATTTATTCTAATATAGAAGGTAAAGGTTGACAGACTATAGGACAAAAAGCTCCAGCAACCCCTGGCAGAACACTAGGACTCTGTTCCTCAGCCTGTCCTGAGAACCCCCAGAAACAGTCAATGAAATTGATCCAAATTGCCTTGTTCCCTACACCCCCTTCCTTCCCCAAACCTCTAAGACCTTATATCTCCCCTCACTCAGGGGGGACTTTGTAGACATCTACTGGCATTGGGCTCTTCTCAGCTATGCTTGCCTGCTTTCCTCACTTTTTGTGCTTTGTGTCTTTGGGGGGAAATTTTGTGAGTTTCTTAACCTACTATTTCATTCAATGACTCTACTTTGAACTAATCATATCCTTTATCCCTTTAGAGAAAGAAGTACACACACAGGTGGAAATAGAAGCCCATGACTTATCAGTGGCTGCTGACCCACATAGCACCTTGGCAGAGTGTAAGGTAGCTCTTCTGGGGATCTCACTTATGAGGAAGGAGTACTGGGGAGCTACTGGACTGATCACATGCTTTCATTGTTTGTGCATGGGCTACATCCCAATCATAGTACATGGGGAAAGCCATGAGGGCAAAGTCTTTTCTCATCAGAATTTTCTGTTTGCTCCAGGTCAACACTAGGAGTTATATTTAGAAAGTGCTAAGTAAACTCTGGAAGAATGGAACTGAAATGAAATCAATAGTTCCTTTCACATTTTGGGTTAAGTTTGAGATAAAAGTACAAAGTGTAATGTGTGGCTCTTGGCTACATAGCTATTTAGTGGCAAAGAAGAGATTTGACTTCATGTCTTCTGAGGTTATATCCAGGGCTCATCAGACTCCTTCTTGACGTGGAATGGGCTGGTGGACTTCTATTGTATTCTTAAACTTTGTAAGGCAAGGATTTGGTTTGTTATGGACTATGTAGGGTGACCTGGAGATGGGTTGGATCATCTTAATTGTTCAGGTGATGAGACAAGCTTTTTACGATTTGTCTTTTCTCTCTTGCCTCTCTTCTGTGTGGAGGTGTGATATTGAAATCACTTTAAAAGACTGATATATATTAATTTAAGGTCGCCAAGGAATTCAGCTATGTAATTCCTAAATGAAACACTCAAGTCAGCTGTCAACCTTTTTATGGTGTTTTAATTACAAACAGGAGGAAGAAAGTGTGTGTGTGTGTGTGTGTGTGTGTGAGAGAGAGAGAGAGAGAGAGAGATAGAGATAGATAGAGAGAGAGAGAGAGAGAGAGAGAGAGAGAGGAGAAAAGGAAAGAGGTTTTAAATACCCACTCTGCTCAGGCTGAGCCAAAGCGGGCCTTAAGGCCCTGGATAGCCAAGGCAAGGAAAGAGATCAGTCCTTATCATTCATGTGACCAATCTGGAGAAAAACAGTCTGTGGGCTCCTCCAACTCCAAGCACCAGCCTCCAATTGCCTCTAGCCCTCCTCCAGGAAGTCACGAGAACTCCAGAGGCTGTTCTCTACCTCACTTCCTGCATCTCACATGTGCCAATGGTGGCTCTAGCTTGACCTAGGACTGCCCAGAGGTCTGTCCTTTTTGCACGTGTCTGTTGAAGGCCATATTCTCAAATAATTAAATCTTGAGTTTTGCTGCAGCCCTTCCTAATCTTGTTACCCTGAGTAGGGTGGAGATTGTAGTTCCCAAGAACTGATTCTGTTATTCCAAGTATCTCTATTGTTATTGATCAGGAAATAGCTAAATCCCATCTTCTAAAGAATGGTCTGAATAAGGTGGAGTAGTTTTGAAATTCACAGAGGGATGGTTAATATTGAGTTATCTAAGATATCACACAATCACAACAGTGCAACTCCACAATGAAGCTACAAACAATAATGAAATATCTACTGTGGGCCAGGACCTTTTCTAGATATGAATGAAAGAACTCCTACTCAAAAGGAGATTTCATTCTAATGGGAGAGACAAGAAGGACATACACAAGTATATACAGTGAAGTATAAAGTCAGTAAATCCCAGTATATGCAAGGTAGTTTAGAAGGTAGGGAAAGAGGAGTTAGAAAGATCAGTAAAAGCTTCTTGCAAAATGTGGTGGTTGAGCTGTTACCCCACTTTTTAAAAATCTTTACCTTCCATCTTAGAATCAATACTGTGTATTGGTTCCAAGGCAGAAGAGCAGTGAGGACTAGGTAATGGGTATTAAGTGACTTGCCCAGGGTCACATGCCTAGGAAACTTGAATTGCCTTTTGAAGGAAGAGGAAGACTCTATGAGATAGAGGTGAGGAGAGAGGGTATTCTAGGCATGAGGGTCAGCCAAGACAAAGACATGGTTATGGAAGGTCAAAGGAATAGAGAGGTCAGTTGGAATGGATTGCAGAGAGTGGGAGAGGGAAAGATAGATTGGGACCTAGTTGGTCAAGGCATTAAAAGCTAGGCAGAAGAGTTTATATTTGATTCCACAAATCTTCCTAGGAAGAAGCTGTTAGAGGTGATTCAGTTGGGGTGTACTATAGTTAAATATAGAATTAAGGAAAATGACTTTGGTGGTTATATTGAGGATGACTAGTGGGAAGAGACTTAAGTCAGGGAGACCAATTTTAGAGACTGTTGCAGTAATCCTGGCAAGAGGTGATGGGAATCTTTCAGAACTCCCAGTCAATGAGTCCATGGGAAAATGAGAAAATAGCAAAAGAAAAACCTAATCATAGAAATTTTCTATGGAGACAAAGAGCAAGGCACAGAGTCAATAGGGGAAGGTGAGATCCAAGCAACAACAAGAAAAACTTCAAAGAAAAATGGGAATTGGTCTCAGGCCCTGGAAGAACTCAAAAAGGAATTCAAAAATCAAATAAGAGATGGAAGAAAAATGGAAAAAAGAAATGCAGAAAAAGAAAATAGCAGCTTCAAATGCAAAATTGATCAACTGGAAAAAGAGGCACAAAAATCCAATGAAAAGAGTTTCTAAAACAAACAAACAAACAACCAGAATTGACTTACTAGAAAAAGAGGTAAAAAACAAAAACAAAACCAAAAAAAAACCAATGAAGGAAAAAGTTCATTCAAAGGTGATGGAAGAAATTAATTCTTTAAAAATTATAAATGGGCAAATAGAAGCTAATGACTTCATGAGACATTATGAAACAATAGAACAAAATCAAAAGGATGAAAAAATACAAAAATATATGAACTATCTCATTTTAAAAAAACAAATGATCTAGAAAATCAATCCAGGAGAGACAATTTAAGAATTATTGGCCTACCTGCAAGTTATGATAAAAAAGAAAAGCTTAGACATCATATTCCAAGAACTTATCAAAGAAAACTGCCTTGATATTCTTGAACAAGAGAGTAAAGTAGAAATTGAAAGAATTCACAGATCAACTCCTGTAATAAATCCCCAAATGACAATGCCCACGAATGTGATAGCCAAGTTCAAGAGCTCCCAGGCTAAGGAGAAAATACTGCAAGCAACCAGAAAGAAACAATTCAAATATCATGGAGCTTCAGTAAGGATCTGGCAGCTTCTGTATTGAAGGATGAGAAGGCTTGGAATGTGATATTCCAGAAGGCAAGGGAACTGGGTTTACAACCAAGAATCACCTATTCATCAAAACTGACTATTCTTTCAGGGGAAAATATGGTCATTTAACCAAATAGAAGATTCTTCAAAGCATTCTTAAAAAAAAAAGGCCAGACTTGACCAGAAAATTTGATGTCCAAATATTAAAGAGAAGCATAAAAAGGTAAATAAGAAAAAAAACCCTTAAGAGTCTCAATAAGGTCAAATTGATCCCATCAAAAGTCTCCAGAACACAGGGAAGCCCAGGCTCTCCATCCATCCTCATTGTCTGCTGGACTTTAAGCCAATCAAAAGCCTCCAGAGGACAGGAAAGCTCAAACCCCCAACAACCCTCCATCAGAGATTACACCAAGAGATCCTCTGTTAAAGCTCCAAGAGGGGAGACTGATAGAAGTCCCTAAAAAACAAAAAAATGAGAGGAACAAGAGCACAGACAAATACAGGGAGGAAAGAAGGGGTGAATTTGAACAAACAACAGAAACAGAAGAAAGAAACTACAATAGACAGCTACTACTCACCAAATGGAACAGAGGGGGAGAGATCAGCAAACGATAAACCAGAAATCCCAGCGAATTGGATACAGGCTGTGGAAGAACTCAAAACACAACTAAGAGAGGCTGAGGACAATTGGGAAAAGAACTTAAAAATTAAGATAAGTCATCTGGAAACAGAGGCACTTGAACTAAAACAAGAAAATAGTGTCCTGAAAGCCAAAATCATCCAGCTGGAAAATGAGGCAAAGGAGATGAAAGATGAGGCAAAGGAGATGAAAGACGAGATAAAGAGGATGAAAGATGATCTTCAAAGAAACTCAGACCAGAAGGAAAAAGATGACCAAAAAGCCAAAGATGAAATCTAATCTTTAAGAACCAGAGTAAAACAACTAGAATCAAGTGACCTCACAAGGCAGCAGGACACTATAAAACAAAACAAAAAGAATGAAAAAATTGAGGAAAATGTGAAGCATCTCATTCACAAAACAGATGATTTAGAAAATCGTTCAAGAAGAGATAATTTAAGAATAATTGGACTACCAGAAGACCACGACAAAAGAAAAAGCCTGGACATAATACTAGAGGAAATTATCCAGGAAAACTGTCCCAAAATCCTAGAACAAGAGGGGAAAGTGGAAATTGAAAGAATCCACAGATCACCCCCTGTATTTAATCCCCAACTGACAACACCAAGAAATGTTATAGCCAAATTCAAAAACAATCAGATAAAAGAACAGGTATTACAAGCTGCCAAGAAGAAGCCATTCAGATACCATGGAAACATGGTGAGGATAACACAGGATCTGTCTGCATCCACACTGAAGGACCAAAAGGCATGGAATATGATATTCCGGAAAGCAAGGGAACTAGGCCTACAGCCAAGAATAAAATACCCATCAAAACTGACTATATTCTTACAGGTGAAAGTATGGTCATTTAACACAACAGAAGAGTTCCAAGCATTCATAAATAAAAGACCAGACCTAAACAGAAAATTCGAAGTCCAACCACAGAACTCAAGAGAATCATCAAAAGGTAATTAAAAAAGAGGGGAAAAACAACAACAACAACAAAGTTTTTTTTTAAGAGACTCAATAAGTTAAAATGATATGTATCCCTATAAGAAAAGAGGTCATTGGCAACTCTTAAAAACTGTTGCTATCACCTAAGCAGCTAGAAGAACTACACTCAGAGGGAACAGTGACAAACTGTATAGGATGAAAGGACAAGATATAAATAGGTATATAGATATATGCATGCATAAATACATATACATGTGTATATATATATATACACATGACTAAAGTTAAAAAAGAAAAGAGGTTATGACTAAAAGAAATGGGAAAAGAAACAAATGGGGGTAAATTTATATGTCACAAAGAAGCTCATGGCGGGAGGGGGGAGAACATTGATACACTGGAAGGGTAAAGAGGTTGGAGATAGGAAATACTCAACTCTTACGTACTTTGAAACTGACCCAAAGAGGGAAGAACAATCTAATCCATTGGGGAAGAGAATAGATTTACGCCCTATAGGGGAGTAGAAGGGTAAAAAACAGACTGGTGGGGAGGGAAGCAGTACAAGGGAGGGAGAGGGTGGGGGGGGATTTTTAAAAAGACTACAGGGGAAAATAAGGGAGGGAATAAGAAGGGAGGGGGGGTAGAAAGGGAAATACAAGGGGGACTGATTTAAAGTAAATCACTGGACTAAAAGGTAGAGCTGAAGAAGAAAGGTTAGAATTAGGGAAGGATATCAAAATGCCAGGGAGTCCACAAGTGACAGTCATAACATTGAACGTGAATGGGATGAACTCACCCATAAAACATAGACTAATAGAAGAATGGATTAGAATCCAAAACCCTACCATATGTTGTCTCCAAGAAACACACATGAGGCGGGTAGACACCCACAAGGTCAGAATTAAAGAATGGAGTAAGACCTTCTGGGCCTCAACTGACAGAAAGAAGGCAGGAGTGGCAATCATGATATCTGATAAAGCCAAAGCAAAAATAGACCTGATCAAAAGGGATAGGGAAAGTAATTATATTTTATTAAAAGGGACTTTAGATAATGAGGAAATATCACTAATCAACATATATGCACCAAATAATATAGCACCCAAATTTCTAATGGAGAAACTAGGAGAATTGAAGGAAGAAATAGACAGTAAAACCATATTAGTGGGAGACTTGAACCAACCATTATCAAATTTAGATAAATCAAATAAAAAAATAAATAAGAAAGAGGTAAAAGAAGTGAACGAAATCTTAGAAAAATTAGAATTAATAGACATATGGAGAAAAATAAATAGGGATAAAAAGGAATACACCTTCTTCTCAGCACCACATGGCACATTCACAAAGATTGACCATACATTAGGTCACAGAAACATGGTACACAAATGCAGAAAAGCAGAAATAATAAATGCAGCCTTTTCAGACCACAAGGCAATAAAAATAATGATCAGTAATGGTACATGGAAAACCAAATCAAAAACTAATTGGAAACTAAACAATATGATACTCCAAAATCATTTAGAGAAGAAATCATAGAAACAATTAATAATTTCATCGAGAAAAATGACAATGGCGAGACATCCTTTCAAACCTTTTGGGATGCAGCCAAAGCGGTAATGGGAGGTAAATTCATATCCCTGAGTGCATATATTAACAAACTAGGGAGAGCAGAGATCAATCAATTGGAAATGCAAATAAAAAAACTCGAAAGTGACCAAATTAAAAAACCCCAGCAGAAAACCAAACTAGAAATCCTAAAAATTAAGGGAGAAATTAATAAAATTGAAAGTGATAGAACTATTGATTTAATAAATAAGACAAGAAGCTGGTACTTTGAAAAAACAAACAAAATAGACAAAGTACTGGTCAATCTAATTAAAAAAAGGAAGGAAGAAAAGCAAATTCACAGCATTAAAGATGAAAAGGGGGACATCACCTCTGAGGAAGAGGAAATTAAGGCAATCATTAAAAATTACTTTGCCCAATTATATGGCAATAAATATACCAATTTAAGTGATATGGATGAATATATACAAAATACAAACTGCTTAGACTAACAGAAGAGGAAATAGAATTCTTAAATAATCCCATATCAGAAAATGAAATCCATCAGGCCATCAAAGAACTTCCTAAGAAAAAATCCCCAGGGCCTGATGGATTCACCAGTGAATTCTATCAAACATTCAGAGAACAGTTAATCCCAATACTATACAAACTATTTGACATAATAAGCAAAGAGGGAGTTCTACCAAACTCCTTTTATGACACAAACATGGTACTGATTCCAAAACCAGGCAGGTCAAAAACAGAGAAAGAAAACTATAGACCAATCTCCCTAATGAATATAGATGCAAAAATCTTAAATAGGATACTAGCAAAAAGACTCCAACAAGTGATCAGAAGGGTCATCCACCATGATCAAGTAGGATTTATACCAGGGATGCAGGGCTGGTTCAATATTAGGAAAATCATCCACATAATTGACCACATCAACAAGCAAACCAACAAGAACCACATGATTATCTCAATACATGCAGAAAAAGCCTTTGATAAAATACAACATCCATTCCAATTAAAAATACTAGAAAGCATAGGAATAGAAGGGTCGTTTCTAAAAATAATAAACAGTATATATCTAAAACCATCAACTAATATCATCTACAATGGGGATAAACTAGATGCATTCCCAATAAGATCAGGAGTGAAACAAGGATGCCCATTATCACCTCTATTATTTGACATTGTACTAGAAACACTAGCAGTAGCAATTAGAGAAGAAAAAGAAATTGAAGGCATCAAAATAGGCAAGGAGGAGACCAAGTTATCACTCTTTGCAGATGACATGATGGTCTACTTAAAGAATCCTAGAGATTCAACCAAAAAGCTAATTGAAATAATCAACAACTTTAGCAAAGTTGCAGGGTACAAAATAAACCCACATAAATCATCAGCTTTTCTATATATCTCCAAAACAGCTTAGCAGCAAGAACTAGAAAGAGAAATCCCATTCAAAATCACCTTTGACAAAATAAAATACCTAGGAATCTACCTCCCGAGACAAACACAGGAACTATATGAACATAACTACAAAACACTTTCCACACAACTAAAACTAGACTTGAGCAATTGGAAAAACATTAACTGCTCATGGGTAGGACGAGCCAATATAATAAAAATGACCATCCTCCCCAAACTTATTTATCTATTTAGTGCCATACCCATGGAACTCCCAAAAAATTTCTTTACTGATTTGGAAAAAACCATAACAAAGTTCATTTGGAATAACAAAAGATCAAGGATATCCAGGGAAATAATGAAAAAAAAAACACAAATGAGGTGGGCCTAGCAGTCCCAGACCTCAAACTATATTACAAAGCAGCAGTCATCAAAACAATTTGGTACTGGCTAAGAGACAGAAAGGAGGATCAGTGGAATAGACTGGGGGCAAGCGACCTCAGCAAGACAGTATACGATAAACCCAAAGATCCCAGGTCTTGGGACAAAAATCCACTATTCGATAAGAACTGCTGGGAAAATTGGAAGACAGTGTGGGAGAGATTAGGAATAGATCAACACCTCACACCCTACACCAAGATAAATTCAAAATGGGTGAAAGACTTAAACATAAAGAAGGAAACGATAAGTAAATTGGGTAAACACAGAATAGTATACATGTCAGACCTTTGGGAGGGGAAAGACTTTAAAACCAAGCAAGACATAGAAAGAATCACAAAATGTAAAATAAATAATTTCGACTACATCAAATTAAAAGGCTTTTGTACAAACAAAACCAATGTAACTAAAATCAGAAGGAAAACAACAAATTGGGAAAAAATCTTCATAAAAACCTCTGACAAAGGTTTAATTACTCAAATTTATAAAGAGCTAAATCAATTATACAAAAAATCAAGCCATTCCCCAATTGATAAATGGGCAAGGGACATGGATAGGCAGTTTTCAGATAAAGAAATCAAAACTATTAATAAGCACATGAAGAAGTGTTCTAAATCTCTTATAATCAGAGAGATGCAAATCAAAACAACTCTGAGGTATCACCTCACACCAAGCAGATTGGCTAACATGACAGTTATGGAAAGTAATGAATGCTGGAGGGGATGTGGCAAAGTAGGGACATTAATTCATTGCTGGTGGAGTTGTGAACTGATCCAGCCATTCTGGAGGGCAATTTGGAACTATGCACAAAGGGCGATAGAAGAATGTCTACCCTTTGATCCAGCCATAGCACTGCTGGGTTTATACCCCAAAGAGATAATGGACACAAAGACTTGTACAAAAATATTCATAGCTGCGCTCTTTGTGGTGGCCAAAAATTGGAAAATGAGGGGATGCCCATCAATTGGGAAATGGCTGAACAAATTGTGGTATATGTTGGTGATGGAATACTATTGTGCTCAAAGGAATAATAAAGTGGAGGAATTCCATGGAGACTGGAACGACCTCCAGGAAGTAATGCAGAGCGAGAGGAGCAGAACCAGGAGAACATTGTACACAGAGACTGATACACTGTGGTATAATCGAACGTAATGGACTTCTCCATTAATGGTAGTGTAATGTCCCTGAACAATCTGCAGGGATCTAGGAGAAAAAACACTATCCATAAGCAGAGGACAAACTGAGGGAGTAGAAACACCGAGGAAAAGCAACTGCCTGACTACAGCGGTTGAGGGGACATGTCAGAGGAGAGACTCTAAACGAACACTCTAATGCAAATACTAACAACATGGCAATGGGTTCGAATCAAGAACACATGTGACACCCAGTGGCATCACGTGTCGGCTACAGGGGGTGGGAGGGAGGAAAAGAAAATGATCTTTGTCTTTAATGAATAATGCATGGAAATGATCAAATAAAATACTATAAAATTAAAAAAAATAAAATGATATGCCATTAAAAAAAACAACAAAAAGGTCAAATTGTTTATTTTTTTATGTAAAGATATTTGTAACTCTTAAAAAAATAATTATTATAGTAGTTAGAAGATAGAGAGTATAGTAGTAAGCTGTTTATGTTGATATGCAAAAAAATCTAGGATCGAAAAAGAGCATTGTACTAAGAGAAATGGGAAGAAAGAAGTAAAATGGGGTAAATTATATCACATAAAGAGGCACAGAGGGAAAATATTACAGTGGAGGTGAGGAAGAAAGTGATGTTGGGTAATACTTAAACCTTTCTCTCATTGGAATTGGCTCAGAGAGGGAAGAACAGCTGATTCATTGGGGTATAGAATCCTATCTTACCCTATTATAGAGAAGTTGAAGGGGAATAAGAAAGGAAGAGGTGGGAAGGGGAGTAATATAAGGTAGGGGGGAATAGGGAGAGTTATTAAAAGCAAAACACTGCTGTGGAAGGAAAGAGTGAAGGGAGAAAGGACAGGATCAAAAGAGGAAAAAAATGGAGGGGAATACACAGGTGGTAATCATTACTGTAAATGTAAATTGGATGAAGCCACCCATAAAACTGAATGAATAGTATAGCGGATTAAAAACCAGAATCCTACCATGTATTGTTTATAAGAAATACATATGAGGCAGGTAGAAACAGACACAGAGAATAAAGGTAAGGGGCTAGAATAAAATCAGAGACGCATACTCCAAGCACTAATAATAAATAATAATATAATAAAATGACACTTAAGAATGCCAAATTTTTTTACATATGATATATTAAATAAAGGTAAATAAGCGTATGATAAAATAATAGTAATATAAATATGTCACAAAATAGAAATGCAAATAACTAGAGTTATTTTTCATTTTGGCAAGATCACTCAAAGGAAATAATAAAATATGACAAGAAAAAAATAGGTTCCATTGAAAAATAACTCCATTTCTAACAGATCTGATTCAATAGAGGGTTAATATACTAGAATTACTATTTGCATAGTGATCTGAGGGGCTTCAACAGCAAATATCCCCCATATAGTTCTCCCCTTGACCTGATATTTCCATTTTTAGATCCAGAGACATTGTCTCCAGAAGGTTGCTGTTTAAATGAACATATTTTCATCCTAAAATGCCTAAATTAACTACTTGATACCTTAGGCATAGAGGAGAAGAAGCAAATGACAGTAGGATTCATGCTTAAAGAAGGACAACCAAGACAGTGAAGGACTTTGAGGCTATGACATACGAGAATCATTAGAGAGAGCTGGTGATGTTTTACCTGGAGGGAATTAGAATAACAACGGGTAGTGGGAATTGGATGAACCATACTGACTCCATCTTGTAACTTGGTTATGGAGCTAGCTCAGTTCCCTTTCATTTCATTTATAGACCTAGTCCAATTTCTGTCTTATGAAAAATCTTTACTCAATTGTAGGATTGGTGAGAAAACTTTATTGCAGTGTTTGAACCTAGCTCTGTGTGACTGGGAAGCTGGACCATTTCTACTTGCTGCTTAGAGACCTTTTACCAAAGACCTAAGTTAGTGATGGTGAACCTATGGCATGGGTGCCAAAGATGGCACACAGGGCACTCTCTGTGAGCACATGACAACTCTTCCTCCAGCCCTTCCCCCCAGTTAGTTACTAAAAGGCAGAGGGACTTGAGTGGACCTGCTCCCCTCCCCTTCTCCACGGTGCCTGAAAACATTTTTTTACTTAACCTGTCCCTCTGCCTAGCAACCCAATGGGAGCACATAGTGAGTAAGGTGGGTTGCTCACAGGTGGCAGAGCTAGAGAGGAGTGGAGTGCTCAGGCCACTCCCCTCTTCTTCTCTATACTTGCTGAGGACATTCCTCCCAGCAGCCAAATGGGAGTGCTTTCTCCTTCCCCTATGTGGGTTAATGGGGATGGGGTGGGGCATTCCCAGCACCCAGTGGTGGGGAGTCATGGCACTTGGCCTGGGGGTGAGGCCTGGCACTCCACAGATACTGGGGACGAATAGGATATCTCTCTTCCTGATTTAAGAGTACTCTCCCCTCCCAACTTGGAAAGTTCCTAATGTTTCCTACAATTTGAAACCAGACCTTTTGTATCCTGGTTAATTGCTTTCTTTTAATTAATTGTTCCTATTGGATTGTTTTTAATGCATAAAAATCTGGGTCCCCCTGTATTTGGGGACTAGTGCCAAGCTGAGGCAGCCCAGTCCTGATTTGTTATGCAACTGATATGCATTGCTTAATAAATTGATATCTTCTGAAGCTTGAATCTTTGCTTTTTTTCAGACCTTCAGTCATTTCAAATTATACCTGCCTTATTGGAGAAGAGTCAGGGAGTGTGTGCTAGCTGTCAGCATAAATCTGAAGGGCTCTTAGGAGGAAGAATTGAACTGGTTCTGCTTGGACCCATAAAGCAGGACCAGGAGTCAGTGTATGTGTAGTAATGGATCGTTGTAGAAAGGCAGATTTAGAC